>NC_071108.1:37680000-37690000 GCF_024256425.1 Clarias gariepinus | reverse complement strand
TATAAAACTGGAGAATGTAATTATTGTCTTTAGCCCCGCCCCTTCATGTGATTGACAGGATCATTTAACACATGAAAGCCGTGAATATTGTTCTGTAAGATTTCAGAGCTCTCCTCCTGAGGAACATCTCATCAGTGTTAACTCACATCCTCACAGCTTCATCACACATCGCACTGAGACACACTGTTTAACCATCTCACCCCTGTTACCCCCCACCCTGCCCCCCCCCCCCCCCCCCCCCCGATTAATTATGTCGTAATTTATCACTTTATTTTTACACGTGATTGAAGGAGTGTGATGATCTGGTCCCGAGCCTGGATAAAATGGGAGGGTTGCGTCAGGACGGGCATCCGGCGTAAAACCTGTGCCAAGTTGTAGTGCGGACCGGGTACTCCGCTGTGGCGACCCCCTGTCTGGAGCAGCCCAAAGACCAACAACAAAAACAACAACAACATTGAAGGAGTGTGATGATCTACAGGAGAATTTCAATTTTACTTTTAATTACATTATTATTGAAACAGAATGTTATTTAAATGTGATTGTGTAACTGTGACAGTAACAAGATAAAGTCACACACACACACAACTCTGTATGTTCTGTCCCAGGTGTGTGTGACTTTATCTTGTTACTGTGTGTGTGTTTCCCTCCCAAAACGACTCATTCTGTAGGTATGAAGAAATACAGGGTTTACACACACACACACACACACACAGAGCACGAGTTATTAATTCTAGACCTCTCACAAGTCTTTTATTCACTCACCACAAAGATTCACATTTACTGCAGTGCTGGACTGAGAGAGAGAGAGAGAGAGAGTGTGTGTGTGTGTGTGTGTGTGTGTGTGAGTGCGTTAGCTTCTCATGGGAAACAAGGAACAGAGAACAAAGTATGTGAGAGATTTTTTAGAAATAAAGAACCTCGACATAAGTAAAATTTATGTTCTCATACTTTTCCAGATAAACATGATCGTACAGAGTGAGACAGGGTGGGACAGAATGAGACAGGGTGGGACAGAATGAAACAGGGTGGGACAGAATGAGACAGAGTGAGACAAAGTGGGACAGAATGAGACAGAGTGGGACAGAATGAGACAGGGTGAGACAGAGTGGGACAGAATGAGACCGGGTGGAACAAAGTGAGACAGGGTGGGACAGAGTGGGACAAAATGAGACAGGGTGGGACAGAGTGAGACAGGTTGAGACAGAGTGAGACAGAATGGGAAAGAATAAGACAGGGTGGGACAGAATTAGACAGAGTGGGACAGAATGAGACAGGGAAGGACAGAGTGAGACAGGGTGGGACAGGGTGAGACAGGGTGAGACAGAGTGGGACAGAATGAGACAGAGTGGGACTGAATGAGACAGGGTGGGACAGAATGAGACAGGATAGGACAGAGTGAGACAGGGTGGGACAGATTGGGACAGAATGAGACAGGGTGAGACAGAGTGGGACAGAATGAGACAGGGTGGGACAGAATTAGACAGAGTGGGACAGAATGAGACAGGGAAGGACAGAGTGAGACAGGGTGGGACAAAGTGGGACAGAGTGAGACAGAGTGGGACAGAATGAGGCAGGGTGGGACAAAGTGAGACAGGGTGGGACAGAATGAGACAGGATGGGACAGAGTGAGACAGGGTGGGACAGAGTGGGACAGAATGAGACAGGGTGGGACAGAATTAGACAGAGTGGGACAGAATGAGACAGGGAAGGACAGAGTGAGACAGGGTGAGACAGAGTGGGACAGAATGAGACAGGGTGGGACAGAATTAGACAGAGTGGGACAGAATGAGACAGGGAAGGACAGAGTGAGACAGGGTGGGACAAAGTGGGACAGAGTGAGACAGAGTGGGACAGAATGAGGCAGGGTGGGACAAAGTGAGACAGGGTGGGACAGAATGAGACAGGATGGGACAGAGTGAGACAGGGTGGGACAGAGTGGGACAGAATGAGACAGAGTGGGACAGAATGAGACAGGGTGGGACAGAGTGGGACAGAATGAGACAGAGGGGGACAGAATGAGACAGAGTGGGACAGAATGAGACAGAGGGGGACAGAATGAGACAGGGTGGGATTAGCCTTCTGCTGGTTCAGCTCTATCAGTAATTGAGAATATATAAGTTATGAAAGCTGGACGTCACACTTTGTTATTACAGTTATGGATGTGTTTTTGTGTGAAAACAGTGAAGATCATCTGATCGTAGCAGCTCTCAGTATTTGGTAAATACATCATCTGACCAACAACATACTTTTTCAATGTGCCATTATTTATTTAACAAAATTAAAGCCAAAAAGGAAAAAACATGTGGGTAATACTAATAGTGGCAAAACTAAGTGCCCTCTTAACGCTTCCACAGAAGTTAAGAGGGTAAGTTCCAGCCAGATCATCTGCAGACGTCTATAAAAGCAGTTTTGTCAGTTTGCTGGTCTGGAGCGTTGAGGTGTGTGTTAACACAAGGCCATGAGGGAAAGACACAAGCAGTCGTCTGTTCAGAGGAAATGTTCAAGTTATTGATGAAGGTGGATCTACAAACTACTGAATCAAGGGGGTACTTATTATTGCCCACATGTTTTTTTTTCTTTTTAACTTTTTTTTTGTTAAATAAATAATGTCTTGGTGTAAAATGATATACGTTGTTGTAGGTCTGAGGTTCTATTTGCAGAATACTGAGACTCGCTACAATCAGATGATTTTTATTATTTTTGTACACAAAGTACTTACAACTAATAGAGGGGGCACTAACTTTTGGACTCTTAAACTCACCTCACGTGAGCTGTTGTTGGTGTCACATGAGTCAGTCCTGCTGGAGAGTATTACCTATATTCCTGTGTGTGTGTGTGTGTGTGTGTGTGTGTGTGTGTGTGTGTGTGTGTGTGTGAGAGTAATAATAAATAAATGTATGTAAAATAAAAAAGTACAGAGAGAGAGAGAGAGAGAGAGAGAGAGAGAGCTAATAATCCGCTAATTAAATTCATGAACAGGTTTATTAGGTCATTTGCTTATGTAACTGTATCGACTGTAGTTTAATGAAACGTATGAAGGTAAATCGTGGATTTTTAGCTACACGTGTGTTTAACTTTATAATTGTTTAAGACATTAAGGATTCATTAGAGCGTGCACAGACCTGACTCACAGAGTGTTTAATTCAGTAAAACAAGCAGTGTGTGTGTGTGTGTGTGTGTGTGTGTGTAAGAGAGAGTGGGTGTGTGAATGTTTCATTCTCATATTTCAACTATGTGAAATGAATTCCACAGCAAAGTCCACGTGGCCTTATAGAGGCTCACACACACACACACACACACACACACAAAGGAAATAATGCAATGGTGCGGTTGTGGGAAAAGTCAGTTTTGTCACACCCCCTGTCATTCCTAACGGCTGTGTGTGCGTGTGTGTGTGTGTGTGGAACGTCATACAGATATTTTAAAATGACTGCGTGTGAGAAAACATTCATGTGATTGGTGCAAATGTTTTGCCTGATTTTAGGACACATCTGATTGGCCGAGACAGGTAGCCTTACTTTTCGGAGGTTACTAAAGTTCAACACATGGCCTTAACTTTTTAACTGTAGAGAGGGACACAGGAAGAGACAGACAAGGAGACAGATAGAGACAGAGACAGAATATATCACACTATGTATGGTCATGTGTGTGACAATTACACACACATATATATATATAATTATATATTATTATATAATTACACTTTTTATACTATTCTGTTTTTATTTTCTTTTATTATTTGTCTGTTCTTGTTATTTTCTTGTGACTTACAGAGAGACAGAGAGAGAGAGAGTGACAGAAAGAGAGAGAGAGGGAGACATGGCCTAATGGATGACATTTCACTTGATAAATTATCTTCTACAACTTCCTTAGTACACACACACACACACACACACACACACACACTTCTCTGGAAACTCTGTGAAGTTGCATGGTGATGTCGCGTGTCGTGTGTTTTAACCACATAAAGATTGCCGTTGTGTCTTATTTTCCGGATAAGTCTCATCTCACACACACACACACACACACACACACGTTCTGCTGTAGTACTTTAATCTATTTGAAATAATTAAGACAGGGGACGGACCTTCAAGGCGTTAGTGACGATGACTAAAGGTGAGGAAAGGTAACTTTAGGGCAAGTCATCCTACAGGTACACCAGCCTTCTGTTAGATCAGCACACGGGTAGATTCAAATTTAAATGTTATTTGTCTCACACACACATGACCATACACAGCGTGACATGCAGTGACACTACATGTGTCACATACTAAAATACAGTGAAGTGGTAAAGTTCTCGCCCCATCATCCGCAGGTCGCGAGTTCAATTCCCGGGTGACGCTGTAACCTCTGGCTGTCGGGGTCTAGAGAGAGCTGATTGGCCGAGGGACGAGAGGTACTTAGTGCTCCCACCATAATCAGGGCTCTACAGCCAATCAGGAGCGTCTGTGAGTTCACATCAAAAAGATGTGGTTGGCTGGTGTCACGTGGTTTGGAGGAAACGTGTGATAGTCTTCAGCCATCCAGACTGAGTGGTAGTAGTTAAAACTTTAGGATAAATGTACAAATCTACAATTTACAGAGGTGCAATAATAATATAATTTAAAAAAAGGAAAATATAAAGTGTATAAACTGAATAGAATGTGCAGAATGTGCGATACAGTAAGTTGAGGCGTGCCGGTATGACAGCAGCAGTTGATGGGTGGAACATGAGGTGTGGAATGAAGTGATGTGTGTGTCAGTGTTAATGTCCATGTTAGTGTTTATGTTTTTAAAATGGAAGGACACTCTTAAATTTAAATCATGAGATGTGCAGCATGTGGGCGGAGTAGTTTAGTGTTCTCCAACACAGAAGGAAACATATATATATATAAATATCCTGCGGGAAGAAGCTTCTCCTGAGTCTCTCTGTGTTGGTCTTCAGGGAGCGGAATCGCTTTACTGACCTCAACAGAGTGAACAGTTCATTATTCAGGGAGCTCGGTGCGGATGGTGCGCTCAGCTGATCGCACCACCCTCTGTAGAGCTCGTCTGTCCTGCATGGTGCTGTTCCCCAACCAGGTCGTGATGTTTCCCGTCAGGATGCTCTCTATGGTACAGGAGTAGAAATTCCTGAGCACCTTAGAGGGCAGTCTAAAGTCTCTCAGGCGTCTGAGGTGGTAGAGACTCTGTCGGGCATTTCTTACCATGGTGTTGATAGGACAGGACCATGACAGGTCCTGCGTGATGTGAACACCGAGGTATCTGAAGCTGTCCACTCTCTCCACTGGGCTCCTGTTGATGATGGGGGTCTGGTAGTTCCTCACCTGCTTCGTACTGAGGTCCACTATCAACTCCTTTGTCTTACTGACGTTCAGGAGGAGATTGTTGAGTGATTGAGTGAGGAGGGAATAAGGGAGTGAGTGATTAAGTAAAGGAGTGAGTGAGTGAGTGAGTAAGTGAGTGAAGGAGTGAGTGACGGACTGAGGGGCTGAGTAAAGGAGTAAGTGAGTGAGTGAGTGAGGGAGTGAATGAGTGAGTGAGTGAGGGAGGGAGGGAGGGAGTGAATGAGGGAATGATTGAGTGAGTGCGTGAGACAGGGAGTGTGTGAGTGAGTGAGTAAGTGAGTGAGTGAGTGAGTGAGTGTGGGAGTGAGTGAGTGAGTAAGTGAGTGAGTGAGTGAGTGCGTGAGTGAGTGAGTGAGTGAGTGAGTGAGTGAGTGAGACAGGGAGTGAGGGAGTGAGTTTGGTATAAGAGTGAATATCTCTTTATGTTTTTGCCCCCTGAGTGAATAATCCTAATAACCACAGAGTTTATTAATCACACAGATATAAATACTGAACTAACCAGAATTATATTTAATTTAATTAAATTCAATTTTATTTATATAGCACTTTTAACAATGGTCATTGTCTCAAAGCAGCTTCACAAAATGAAAGAAATTCATAAAAAAATATATATATAATAATAATAATAATAATAATAATAATAATAATAATAAAGTGTGTATGTGTGAGAAAAATGTGTCTAGATAATAATGAGATGAATGAATGAAGATGAATGACAGTGGCAAGGAAAAACTCCCTGAGATGGCAATAGGAAGAAACCTTGAGAGGAACCAGACTCAACAGGGAACCCATCCTCATCTGGGTGATAACAGATAGAGATGATATAACATCATGTGTGTTATGCAGCTGAAAGTACAATATAACAGAAATTCTTTAAATTAACATGAAGTCCAGTTCAGCACAGGGAGTCAGTAGATGCAGAGGGCAGATGGGGTCTGGATCACTGGGAGCTCAGGAGCAGGATGTGTAGCTCCAACCATAGTATGGCAGAATCCAGCTGGAGCTGGTCCTTCTCTGGATGCCTCAGGATCCTCACAGGGTTGGCCTTTATCTACTGAAGCTGGTACAATCTCCAGATGCCTCGGGATGGGTAGAAAAGTACAGAACAGATGGAGAGAATTAGCGTAGTTGCCATTCAGAATAGATGTACTGAAGTATGAGGTTATGGGATGAGTTACGCGTATGCCAGATTAAAGAGATGCGTCTTGAGTCTACTTTTAAACTGGGAAACCGTGTCTGAGCCCCGAACACTGTCTGGAAGGCTATTCCAAAGCTTTGGAGTTAAATATGAAAATGCCCTGCCCCCTTTTGTAGATTTTAAAATTCTGGGAATTACCAGAAGTCCAGAGTTTTGTGATTCTAAGGAACGTGGTGGATTATAGCGTATCAGAAGACTGGTTAGGTATGTGGGAGCTAAACCATTTAAAGCCTTGTATGTAAGTAATACTATTTTGTAATTAATTCTAAATTGAACAGGTAGCCAGTGCAGGGATGATGATATTGGGGTTATATGATCATATTTTCTGGATCTAGTGAGAACCCTGGCGGCTGCATTTTGGACTAACTGAAGCTTGTTTATTGAGGATGCAGGACAACCACCTAGTAATGCATTACAATAGTCCAGTCTGGAGGTCATGAATGCATGAACTAGCTTTTCTGCATCAGATACGGATAAGATGCTCCTAAGTTTGGCGATATTTCTAAGATGGAAAAAGGCTGTTTTTGTGATATTGGAAATATGATTTTCAAAAGACAAGTTACTGTCTGCAGTTATAGTGATGATCAGAATCCTCACAATAACACCTGTGTGTGTGTGTGTGTGTGTGTGTGTCTGTGTGTTTTGAGTTAATGAATGACTCAGTTGACCCACTGTGGGGTTTTTCTTCCTCCTCTGTTCTTTTCTTCTTTGTTCTTTGATTGTTTCAAGTCGTATTTTATTTTAATTGCATGAAGGAGGAAAGTTTCTGTGTAAAGTTCTTGAGGTTTCAGAGACGGTTCATTTAGAAATCACTCTCTCAGACATCAGAGACTCCCGACGGGCTTTTAATGACTCACTGTAGTTTTGGTGAATTTAGGTAAAGTCTCCCTCTCTCTACCTGTCTCTCTCCCTCTCTCTCTCTATCTCTCCCTCTCTCTCACTCTCTCCCTCTCTCTCTCTCTCTCCCTCTCTCTCTCTCTCCCTCTCTCTCCCTCTCTCTCTCTCTCCCTCTCTCTCTCCCTCTCTCTCTCTCTCCCTCTCTCTCCCTCTCTCTCTCTCTCCCTCTCTCTCCCTCTCTCTCTCTCTCACTCTCTCCCTCTCTCTACCTGTCTCTCTCCCTCTCTCTCCCTCTCTCTCTCTCTCACTCTCTCCCTCTCTCTCTCCCTCTCTCTCCCTCTCTCTCTCTCTCTCTCCCTCTCTCTCCCTCTCTCCCTCTCTCTCACTCTCTCCCTCTCTCTCTCTCTCTCTCTCTCTCCCCCTCTCTCTCTCTACTTGTCTCTCTCTCTCTGCAATTGTATTTTATCATTTGTATTGGCAAAGCTCAGTTACAGAGAGAGAGAGAGAGAGAGAGAGAGACGCTAATCAAATAAAAATATAAATAAATAGCTAAGATATAAAACTACACAGTTAAAAGCAGGAGTGAAGTATATGAATAGATAAACATGAAATGACCAAAATGAAATAATAACTGGGTGTCACAGGTCGACTCAGCGGGACACTTGTTGTTCTTGTTAGCGGAAACGTTCCACTGCTTCTCCAAGGAGCTTCTAGTCTGAGGGACGTCGATGAGATTCCACATGTTTGTTTTCTCCTGGGTGGAGGATCCTCCCCTGTCGGCTCATTATGTGAAGAATGGAGAAGGTGAGAGTAGGAGGGAGAGTCGTTAGAGAGAGTGGTTAAGAAGAACCAGCAATACAGAGAGATTAGGGAGAGTCTGTATAATAAGGTGCAGTCCGTAGGTGTGGGGTTCCTGGTGGACCTTTGAAGAGATATGTGAAGAGATATGAAAATAGCTGGAATCTTATCAACTTCCCTCCAACTGAAGAAGCTCCTTAGATGAGCAGTAGAAGGTTTGGGGTAACAAGAAAGAGGGACCTGGAGTAATATTAGCTATAAAATAGTTTTATTGAGGAATAAGTGCTTCTGTTAAAAAGTAAAAAAGCCTCCTTCTGCCCTCAAACCCTACAGAAGCCCTGCAGCCTGTGTGTCATGTTAGAGTAAACACAGTCCAGCTCTGAGTCTGGTCTTCAGAAGGTGTTTAGTGTTGTATTTGGGTTCAGTGTTTAACCGTCTTTCGTCCACGTGAGCGTCCATGTGGTGTTTCCTCCCACAGACACTGCCTCATGGGGAAAGAGCTCAACACCAGCAGATCCGACCACCTCGACTCCTCCACACCATCAGAGAGCTCTCATGGACCAGTGACCTTCACACTGACTGCGTACAGAGCCCTTATGGAGGCACGTGTCCCTGTCCCAACGGAGCATGTGCACTACTCAAGCTGTCCATGTCTTCCTCCAGTCTATTTAACTGACCTTTTGATCAGAGTTTAATGGTCTCTACATTAAAGTGTCACAAACCTCCAGTTTCCTAAAACACACACCACATTTTTTTTTCTTTTTTTTTAGAGAAGGACTAAAACCACCAGCGTGCAACTGGTTTGTAATTTCCCATTATATTTAGACCAATGAAAACTGGTTTGTTCTGAATGTTTTCCAGACGTTTTTATAAAGTTCTTCCGGGACATTTCTGTTGATGTCCGGCCCTCGTCCAGACTGTCCATGTCTGATGTTTCAGTTTCTCCGTGTCTTAGTTTTGGCGGCTCGTCTCTGCATGGTGAGTCCGTGGTGTTCAGTGTTGTACAGTGTTGTACAGTTCCCTATAAAACTCTATTACAGTCTGTCTCATTACTGCTGCTGTTGTGGTTGTGGTTGTGCCTGTGATGTGTTTGTGGTTGTGCCTGTGATGTGTTTGTGGTTGTGCCTGTGGTTGTGCCTGTGGTTGTGTTTGTGGTTGTGCCTGTGGTTGTGTTTGTGGTTGTGCCTGTGGTTGTGTTTGTGCCTGTGGTTGTGTTTGTGGTTGTGTCTGTGGTTGTGCCTGTGGTTGTGTTTGTGGTTGTGCCTGTGGTTGTGCCTGTGGTTGTGTTTGTGGTTGTGCCTGTGGTTGTGTTTGTGGTTGTGCCTGTGGTTGTGTTTGTGCCTGTGGTTGTGTTTGTGGTTGTGTCTGTGGTTGTGCCTGTGGTTGTGTTTGTGGTTGTGCCTGTGGTTGTGCCTGTGGTTGTGTTTGTGGTTGTGCCTGTGGTTGTGTTTGTGCCTGTGGTTGTGTTTGTGGTTGTGTCTGTGGTTGTGCCTGTGGTTGTGTTTGTGGTTGTGCCTGTGGTTGTGTTTGTGGTTGTGCCTGTGGTTGTGCCTGTGGTTGTGGTTGGACATTTAGAGGTTCCATATCTGACCATGAGGTCCGGTTCTCTGTTCTAGACTGAAGAGGTAAGAGTGTGGGGCACCAGTGGGCTTCCCCAGCCTTTCAGTTGAAGAGTGCCTTCTTCCTTACTTGTAGAGAGTTCTTCCTCCTGTCCTCCTTATTACTCAGTATTCTTCTTGGATCTCATCAATTCTTCATTTTGTTATGGCCTCAGTCAAGTCACGTAGGTTTTATTGTCACTTCAACCATATACAGTTAGTACACAGTGGAACGAAACAAT
>NC_071108.1:37660000-37675000 GCF_024256425.1 Clarias gariepinus | reverse complement strand
CAAGTAAGGCACCTGTCTCACTGTCCCTCACCCGTCTCACGCTCCCTCACCTGTCTCACCATCCCTCACCTGTCTCACCCTCTACCACCTGTCTCTCTCACCTGTCTCACCATCCCTCACCCGTCTCACGCTCCCTCACCTGTCTCACCATCCCTCACCTGTCTCACCATCCCTCACCCGTCTCACCCTCTGCCACCTGTCTCTCACCTGTCTCACCCTCTACCACCTGTCTCTCACCTGTCTCACCCTCTACCACCTGTCTCTCTCTCACCTGTCTCACCATCCCTCATTTTTCTCAACCTCTACCACCTGTCTCTCTCTCACCTGTCTCACCATCCCTCATCTATCTTAACCCTCTCACTCCTGTCTTTCTAACTCACCTGTCTCTCTCCCTCTCTAACCTGTCCCATCCCCCCCGTGTGTGTTACAGTGCGATCTCAGACGAGGAGAAAACGTCTCTGCGTGCAGGACTCATCACCAACTTCAATGAGCCTGTCCATCAGGTCACACATACACACACACACACTGTCACTGATAATCAGCCATGTCATGTGTCTTCTAACTGGAAATCAATAAGTGTGTGTGTGAGCGAGATCAATAGGCCAGATATAGAAAGGAAGGTGATGTTGCTGAGGTTGTAAGACTGTTGTGTGTGTGTGTGTGTGTGTGTGTGCAGATTGCGACTCAGATTGCGGTGCTGATAGCGAAGGTGGCGAGGTTGGACTGTCCCCGTCAGTGGCCTGAGCTCGTCCCCGTCCTGCTGGAGGCCATTAAACACCCAGACGAGCTCCATCAGCACCGCGCGCTGCTCACACTCACACACGTCATCAAAACACTCGCCTCCAAATGCCTCAGCACAGACCGCGCACTATTCCAACATGTGAGTGTACCCACACACACACACACACACACACACACACACACAGTGTACAGGTGAGTGTCCAGGTGGATGGTGCCCAGGTGACACCAGGATGTCCAGAGCCGGTTACTGAGGGGGACAGCGGTTATCAGTTTATCCTTCAGGGTGTGTGGACTAATCTGGAAGTGGAACCCGTCAGTAAACAGGAAGTGGAACCCCCCAGTAAACAGGAAGTGGAACCCCCCCCAGTAAACAGGGAGTGGAACCCCCCCCAGTAAACAGGGAGTGGAACCCGTCAGTAAACAGGAAGTGGAACCCGTCAGTAAACAGGAAGTGGAACCTGTCAGTAAACAGGAAGTGGAACCCCCCCCAGTAAACAGGAAGTGGAACCCCCCCCAGTAAACAGGGAGTGGAACCCGTCAGTAAACAGGAAGTGGAACCCGTCAGTAAACAGGAAGTGGAACCCGTCAGTAAACAGGAAGTGGAACCCCCCCCAGTAAACAGGAAGTGGAACCCCCCCCAGTAAACAGGGAGTGGAACCCGTCAGTAAACAGGAAGTGGAACCCGTCAGTAAACAGGGAGTGGAACCCGTCAGTAAACAGGAAGTGGAACCCGTCAGTAAACAGGAAGTGCTCAGCTGAGTTAGAGTCTCTGTGTCTGTCTCATTAGGATTCAGCTCAGTCCTGTAATTTCCTGAAGCTCCTCGAGTGTGTCCTGCCTCCTGTCTTGGATCAGTGTCCTGCTGCAGTGGACACACTGACAAACGCACACACACACACACACACACACACACACGCGCTTCTGCTTTACAGTCTCCTTGTATTTATAAGCACATTTTACAAAGTTTATAGGGTTAAAGTTTATTTACTGAGGATTCTGGAGCTGTAGAGTTTAAACACTGTGGATCTAAAGTCTGACACTGGGGGGGGGGGGTTCTAAAGTCAGGTGTGTGTGTTTGTGTGGGCGGGGGGGTTTTAGAGGCTGATGTGGGGGGGGGTTCTGAGTGAGGGTGGGGTTAGGGTTAGGGTTAGATGCCAAATAAGATGCCAAATGCCTAAATGTAAATGTAAATGGTGAGAACAGAGCTCCATCCTGAACAAAAACATTTCTTTATGAAGTTCTGATAAAAACAGGAAATTACACACACACTTTATTAATGATGCCTTAAAGCAACACACGCACTGCCTCACTCTAATCTTGGTGTGTGTGTGTGTGTGTGTGTGTTGAAGTTGGCCTCCAGCATATACAGCTTCGCCTGCTCCCTGTGGAATCATCACACAGACGCGTTTCTGCTGAAGATACAGACTGGAGATCCACACACAGCTCTCAGTGCGCTGGAACACACACTGCTGTCTCTGAAGGGTACACACACACACACACACACACACACACACACACACACACACGCTTCTCAGGGCCGCTCCTGTGGTGATCTATTAATTGTGGATGGCAGAGGTGTGCCAATACTTTGTGCAGCTCTTGAATTTCAGGATTCCTTGTTTAGAATCACTCAGTAATATGTGTGTGTGTGTGTGTGTGTGTGTGTGTGTGTGTGCTGTACAAACAGTTCTGCGTAAGTTGACAGTAAATGGATTTGTGGAACCTCATCAGAACCTGGAGGTAATGGTAAGTACACACTCAGTCACACACACACACACACACACACACACACACACACACACACACACAGGATTATGACGTACAGATGATAAAAACCTAAATTTAGTGTCTCAGAATATTAGAATATTGTGAAAAACGTGAGTATTAGAGACTCGTGGTGTCACAGTCTAATCAGATAATAAACTCCAAACACCTGCAGAGGTTTTCTTTAGTGTGTTAACGGTCTCTCAGTCTGGGACAGTGGGACACACGATCATGGGGGAGACGGCTGACCTGACAGTTGTCCAGAAGACGATCATTGACACCCTGCACATGAGGTTAAGACACAGGGACGAGCGCCGCCGTGAGGGGAGTGTGGAACTGAAGGAACTGGTGGAGATTCACAAGGAGAGGACAGCAGCTGGAGTTAGTGTCACCATCACAGACGTATCCAGGACACAACTGTCTCAATCCTTACTGTATGTCAAGCCAGTCTTGAACCAGAGATGACATCAGAGACGTCTTACCTTTTCTGTGCATTTTTTTTTTGCATTTAATTTGGAAATCAGTGTCCCATCAGTGTCCCAGTGTCCCAACGCGGTTCGGAGGAAACACGTGATAGTCTTCGCCCTCCTGACTGAGTGGTTGTAGTAGCCTTAATGTGGAGCCCCCTAGTGACGGGGAGGAATTGGACACGACTAAATTAGGGAGAAAATTAGGAAAAAAAAAAGCTAAAGGCCGCTATCAGAGCAACCTGGGCCTCCATACGGTAAGACCTCAGCAGAGACACAGACTGATCGCCTACATGCCACGCCCACTGCTGCAGTAATTCATGTGAAGGAGCCCCGCCCAAACCCCCTTTAAAAATCCCTTTTCTATCTTTTTTTTTTGGTCCTCAGTAATATTGTAATTTTCTGAGATTGAAGTTGGATCTGATTTTTGGGTTTTTCATCGTCTGTAAGTAAAAATCATCACAATGAGAAGAAATAAACACATGGAATATATCAGTCTGTGTAGTGAATCTGTATAATATAGATAGACACACACACACACACACACACTCATATACACTCTAACACTCATGCACACAGTGGTATTAAAGTGTATGTATAAGTGTTCTTTTTTTCCGTGTGTGTGTGTGTGTGTGTGTGTGTGTGTGTGTGTGTTAGGGTTTTCTCAGCGCGGTGTTCGACAGGTTACGGCAGTTCTTACAGTGCTGTGAGTGAACTCTACATCATAGTTATTTATTTATTTATAACTCACTGAGGGAGTCATGAGCACTCCAGCACTCACACACACACACACACACACACACACACACAGATCAGAGTCCCTGCAGTGAGACAGGCTGTGACTCTGTCCTGTACACACACTGTAAAACTCATCTTCACAAATAATACATTCTAACCTTTAGTTCATCCAACGTGTGTGTCTGTGTGTGTGTGTGTGTGTGTGTGTGTGTGTGTTCAGGTGGGTGTGTGCAGGCAGATCACGCCTGCAGAGAGAAACTGGAGAAGATCACCATCCTCTACACAAAAGTGGTACGCTGCAGCGTTTCATTTACACACACACTTACACACAGACACACACACACACACACACACACACACACGACTCTGCTGGAGGTTTACTGCACTGTTATTACACTCGTCTTTAACTCACATTGACACATTGTGTGTGTGTGTGTGTGTGTGTGTGTAGTTGCTGGACTTCCTGGAGACACACCCGCTCTCGTTCATCCCCCTGATCCAGCGCTGTCTGGAGTTCTGTGTGCTGTTCGTGTTCACCGAGCGCGGCGACGGTCTCGTGTTCGAGCGCTTCATCGTCCAGTGCATGAACCTCCTCAAGATGATCATCAAGAACGAGGCCTACAGACTGGCCAAGAACCCTGAGGGTACGGGGGAGGGGGGAGTCGCACTGACACACCGCGCGGAACACCATGCTAATGTTCAGGGTGTGAGATTAAAGTGTGTGTGTGTGTGTGTGTGTGTGTGTTACAGACAGTAAAGCGGAGAGTCTGGAGGCTGACAGGATAAAGTCTACGTTCTTCACACACTCCACTCTGACTGAGATCTGTAAACGACTCGTCTCCAAGTACTTCCTCTTAACACAGGAAGAGCTCACCATGTGGGAGGAGGACCCCGAGAGCTTCGGTACGCAAGTCCAATCTACACACCCCTGATCACCAGCACTAACACACACTCACTGTCTAGCTGTTAACCCCGCCTCTTTTACACTGTGATTGGCTTTTATTCATCTAACAGCGTGTGTCTGATCTAATCACGCCTAATAGCGTGTGTCTGATCTAATTTTGCCCAATAGCGTGTCTGATCTAATTACGCCCAACAGCGTGTCTGATCTAATCACGTCTAACAGCGTGTATCTGATCTAATCACGCCTAACCAGTGTGTCTAATCTAATCACGCCTAACCTGTGTGTCTGATCTAATTATGCTTAACAGCGGGTGTCTGATCTATATAACAGCGCGTGTCTGATCTAATCATGACTAACAGCGTGTGTCTGATCTAATTATGCTTAACAGCGGGTGTCTGATCTATATAACAGCGTGTGTCTGATCTAATCATGACTAACAGCGTGTGTCTGATCTAATCACGCCTAATAGCGTGTGTCTGATCCAATGGCCTAAGAGTGTCTGGAGGTCTCTATAAGAGGGTGTGTGTGTGTGTGTGTGTGTCTGTCTGAAACACACACACTATCAGTAAGACCTGAACTAATGAAGCCCTGGTTTATTTGTTGCCGGTGAGTGTGATGTCACGGCGGCGGTGGCGGCGGCGTTAGTGTTGTTGACTTCCTGTTTCGGCGGTGTGGGCGGCGGTGTCGAACCCTGAGGCCCTGAGTCTCTGTGACTGCAGACAGAGCGAGGGACTGAATCTAATTTCCTGCGAGCGGCGGGTCGGCGGTGTTTATCGGAGCGCTGTGGTTATTAAAACCTGAGATGGAGCTCGGTGATGAGTCACGCCGAGGCCACACCCACTTCTCACACACTCTGTCTGTCTGTCTGTCTGTCTGTCTGTTCCCTCCAGCTGTCGAGGAGACGGGAGGGGATTCATGGAAATACAGTTTACGGGTGAGTATACACACACACACACACACACACATCGTCAGATCAGCTGCTCTCCTCCACATGTCACTTCCTGTAGGTTTATATACAGATGTTGGTGTGTGTGTGTGTGTGTGTGTGTGTGTGTGTGTGTGTTACACTTTATAATAGTTTTACTTTAAACGCTTGGGTTTTTACTGATTGTGTTGTTACCATGGCGACGCTCAGCAACACTGACAATGGGGTTGTATTTTATTTTGTGTTTGTATTTGTTGCATCTTTGCAAAATCTAAATGCAGAGCTGTGTGTGTGTGTGTGTGTGTGTGTGTGAGATGATTACTCATCTTCACCCATTGCCCCAAACACACTGAAGTGAATACATTGGTTCAGATTAAGCAGAGAGAATCACACACACACACACACACACACACACACACACACACACCCGCTGATTGTGTTATTGATCGTGTCAAGTGTCTTTAACACACACTGTCCACGCTTCGTTTAACTCTTTTGTGCTGGAGTGTACACATGACTACATCTGACGTGACCTCCACTTATGCCCTTCATCTCTGTGTGTGTGTGTGTGTGTGTGTGTGTGTGTGTGTGTGTGTGTGTGTGTGTGATTAATCTGAACCGACGTTTTCACTTCAGCTGATTATTTACACTGTAAGTTCAGGAGGAACAAACACCAGAGGAGTGTCACTATAATAATAATAATAATGTGGTTTTATATATATAAATGAGCTTGTAGTTGTGTGTGTGTGTGTATGTGTGTGTGTGTGTGTATGGGTGTATGTGGGTGTATGTGGGTGTGTGTGTGCGCGTATGTGTGTGTATGTATATGGGTGTATGTGGGTGTGCGTATGTGTGTGTGTGTATGTGTGTGTATGTGTGTGTCTGATGATGAGAAGACTGTGTTGAGAGAGAAAGCTCACTGAGGAACACTCACTCTGTATCTCACTCTCTTACTGATTATCTGACTTCATTATTTCAGTGACATCATGACCATAAATAAACTGTGTGTGTGTGTGTGTGTGTGTGTGTGTGTGTGTGTGTTACAGCCGTGTACAGAGGTTTTGTTCCTGGACCTTTTCCACAACTACAGTGAGACCCTGACTCCAGTGCTGCTGGACATGGTGCACTCAATACAGGGTGAGACACACACACACACACACACACACACACACACACACACACATACACACAAACCATATGTATCTTACTCTTTCTCTCTCTCTTTCACTCAGGTCTCAGTAATGTAGATGATCCAGCACAGATGCTGATGAAGGATTCAGGTAGGATTTTCTTTTATATTTATGTCCCTGTCCCTGTCTCTGTCTGTCTGTCTTCCTTTTGTCTGTCTCTGTCTCTCCCCCTCTCCCTGTCACACACAGTGTAGTGTTCATGGCACACAGATCACAGCGCTGCTCATCAGCTCTTTCCACGCAGCAGTAATGACATCACAGCACTCTCACACACCATGTTCATCTAAACCACAAGTTCTCCTCAGTCCGGGTTCTCCTCAGTCCGGGTTCTCCTCACGCCGGGTTCTCCTCACGCCGGGTTCTCCTCACGCCGGGTTCTTCTCACGCCGGGTTCCCCTCACGCCGGGTTCCCCTCACACTGGGTTCTCCTGCAGTCCGACAAACTCTTCTATTAGATAAAGTCAGACTCAAACTCTGGCTCTGGTCCTTCATCAGCAGGTTCATCAAAGTTTATCATAGGAGAACCTCAGGGTTCAGGCGCGCACACACTCACACACACACACGCACGCGCACACACACAGAGCCAGCAATAAGACTCTGATTAAATTACCCTCAGATCATAAATTTATGGACAGTGGAGGTGTTCCTGTCTCACCACACACTGCAGAGATCTTCCTGGTTTAGAGTGGAGACCTTAGAGCTGTTACTGCTGGAGCTCTCGTATAAACCTCTCACACAGGGGGCGGAGCCTATCAGCTAACACCGCTAATCCTACCCCACTAACCTGTCTGTCTCTCCTCTGCGTATAACTCTGACCCGTCTGTCTCTCCTCAATGTATAACTCTGACCTGTCTGTCTCTCCTCTGTGTATAACTCTGACCTGTCTGTCTCTCCTCTGTGTATAACTCTTACCCGTCTGTCTCTCCTCGGTGTATAACTCTGACCTGTCTGTCTCTCCTCTGTGTATAACTCTGACCCGTCTGTCTCTCCTCGGTGTATAACTCTGACCTGTCTGTCTCTCCTCAGTGTATAACTCTGACCTGTCTGTCTCTCCTCTGTGTATAACTCTGACCCGTCTGTCTCTCCTCTGTGTATAACTCTGACCTGTCTGTCTCTCCTCAGTGTATAACTCTGACCTGTCTGTCTCTCCTCTGTGTATAACTCTGACCTGTCTGTCTCTCCTCTGTGTATAACTCTGACCCGTCTGTCTCTCCTCGGTGTATAACTCTGACCTGTCTGTCTCTCCTCAGTGTATAACTCTGACCTGTCTGTCTCTCCTCTGTGTATAACTCTGACCCGTCTGTCTCTCCTCGGTGTATAACTCTGACCCGTCTGTCTCTCCTCGGTGTATAAGTCTGACCTGTCTGTCTCTCCTCGGTGTATAAGTCTGACCCGTCTGTCTCTCCTCTGTGTATAACTTTGACCCGTCTGTCTCTCCTCGGTGTATAACTCTGACCCGTCTGTCTCTCCTCGGTGTATAACTCTGACCCGTCTGTCTCTCCTCTGTGTATAACTCTGACCCGTCTGTCTCTCCTCTGTGTATAACTCTGACCTGTCTGTCTCTCCTCGGTGTATAACTCTGACCTGTCTGTTTCTCCTCAGTGTATAACTCTGACCTGTCTGTCTCTCCTCTGTGTATAACTCTGACCTGTCTGTCTCTCCTCGGTGTATAACGCTAACCTGTCTCTCCTCGGTGTATAACTCTTACCCGTCTGTCTCTCCTCGGTGTATAACTCTAACCCGTCTGTCTCTCCTCTGTGTATAACTCTGACCCGTCTGTCTCTCCTCGGTGTATAACGCTAACCTGTCTCTCCTCGGTGTATAACTCTGACCCGTCTGTCTCTCCTCGGTGTATAACTCTGACCCGTCTGTCTCTCCTCGGTGTATAACTCTGACCCGTCTGTCTCTCCTCGGTGTATAACTCTGACCTGTCTGTCTCTCCTCAGTGTATAACTCTGACCCGTCTGTCTCTCCTCGGTGTATAACTCTGACCCGTCTGTCTCTCCTCTGTGTATAACTCTGACCTGTCTGTCTCTCCTCTGTGTATAACTCTGACCTGTCTGTCTCTCCTCAGTGTATAACGCTAACCTGTCTCTCCTCGGTGTATAACTCTTACCCGTCTGTCTCTCCTCGGTGTATAACTCTAACCCGTCTGTCTCTCCTCTGTGTATAACTCTGACCCGTCTGTCTCTCCTCGGTGTATAACGCTAACCTGTCTCTCCTCGGTGTATAACTCTGACCCGTCTGTCTCTCCTCGGTGTATAACTCTGACCCGTCTGTCTCTCCTTGGTGTATAACTCTGACCTGTCTGTCTCTCCTCTGTGTATAACTCTGACCCGTCTGTCTCTCCTCTGTGTATAACTCTGACCTGTCTCTCCTGTGTGTATAACTCTGACCTGTCTGTCTCTCCTCGGTGTATAACTCTGACCTGTCTGTCTCTCCTCGGTGTCTAACTCTGACCCGTCTGTCTCTCCTCTGTGTATAACCCTGACCTGTCTGTCTCTCCTCTGTGTATAACTCTGACCCGTCTGTCTCTCCTCAATGTATAACTCTGACCTGTCTGTCTCTCCTCAGTGTATAACTCTGACCTGTCTGTCTCTCCTCTGTGTATAACTCTGACCCGTCTGTCTCTCCTCTGTGTATAACTCTGACCCGTCTGTCTCTCCTCTGTGTATAACTCTTACCCGTCTGTCTCTCCTCAGTGTATAACTCTGACCTGTCTGTCTCTCCTCTGTGTATAACTCTGACCCGTCTGTCTCTCCTCGGTGTATAACTCTGACCCGTCTGTCTCTCCTCTGTGTATAACTCTGACCCGTCTGTCTCTCCTCTGTGTATAACTTTGACCCGTCTGTCTCTCCTCGGTGTATAACTCTGACCTGTCTGTCTCTCCTCAATGTATAACTCTGACCTGTCTGTCTCTCCTCAGTGTATAACTCTGACCTGTCTGTCTCTCCTCTGTGTATAACTCTGACCCGTCTGTCTCTCCTCTGTGTATAACTCTGACCCGTCTGTCTCTCCTCTGTGTATAACTCTTACCCGTCTGTCTCTCCTCAGTGTATAACTCTGACCCGTCTGTCTCTCCTCAGTGTATAACTCTGACCTGTCTGTCTCTCCTCTGTGTATAACTCTGACCTGTCTGTCTCTCCTCTGTGTATAACTCTGACCTGTCTGTCTCTCCTCTGTGTATAACTCTGACCCGTCTGTCTCTCCTCTGTGTATAACTCTGACCCGTCTGTCTCTCCTCTGTGTATAACCCTGACCTGTCTGTCTCTCCTCGGTGTATAACTCTGACCTGTCTGTCTCTCCTCGGTGTATAACTCTGACCCGTCTGTCTCTCCTCGGTGTATAACTCTGACCCGTCTGTCTCTCCTCGGTGTATAACTCTGACCTGTCTGTCTCTCCTCGGTGTATAACTCTGACCTGTCTGTCTCTCCTCGGTGTATAACTTTGACCCGTCTGTCTCTCCTCGGTGTATAACTCTGACCCGTCTGTCTCTCCTCGGTGTATAACTCTGACCCGTCTGTCTCTCCTCGGTGTATAACTCTGACCCGTCTGTCTCTCCTCGGTGTATAACTCTGACCTGTCTGTCTCTCCTCTGTGTATAACTCTGACCCGTCTGTCTCTCCTCGGTGTATAACTCTGACCCGTCTGTCTCTCCTCGGTGTATAACTCTGACCCGTCTGTCTCTCCTCTGTGTATAACTTTGACCCGTCTGTCTCTCCTCGGTGTATAACTCTGACCTGTCTGTCTCTCCTCGGTGTATAACTCTGACCTGTCTGTCTCTCCTCGGTGTATAACTCTGACCCGTCTGTCTCTCCTCGGTGTATAACTCTGACCCGTCTGTCTCTCCTCTGTGTATAACTCTGACCTGTCTGTCTCTCCTCTGTGTATAACTCTGACCTGTCTGTCTCTCCTCTGTGTATAACTCTGACCCGTCTGTCTCTCCTCTGTGTATAACTCTGACCCGTCTGTCTCTCCTCTGTGTATAACTCTGACCCGTCAGTCTCTCCTCTGTGTATAACTCTGACCCGTCAGTCTCTCCTCTGTGTATAACTCTGACCTGTCTGTCTCTCCTCTGTGTATAACTCTGACCTGTCTGTCTCTCCTCTGTGTATAACTCTGACCTGTCTGTCTCTCCTCTGTGTATAACTCTGACCTGTCTGTCTCTCCTCTGTGTATAACTCTGACCCGTCAGTCTCTCCTCTGTGTATAACTCTGACCTGTCTGTCTCTCCTCTGTGTATAACTCTGACCCGTCTGTCTCTCCTCTGTGTATAACTCTGACCCGTCTGTCTCTCCTCTGTGTATAACTCTGACCCGTCTGTCTCTCCTCTGTGTATAACTCTGACCCGTCTGTCTCTCCTCTGTGTATAACTCTGACCTGTCTGTCTCTCCTCTGTGTATAACCCTGACCCGTCTGTCTCTCCTCAGTGTATAACTCTGACCTGTCTGTCTCTCCTCTGTGTATAACTCTGACCCGTCTGTCTCTCCTCTGTGTATAACTCTGACCCGTCTGTCTCTCCTCTGTGTATAACTCTGACCCGTCTGTCTCTCCTCTGTGTATAACTCTTACCCGTCTGTCTCTCCTCAGTGTATAACTCTGACCTGTCTGTCTCTCCTCTGTGTATAACTCTGACCCGTCTGTCTCTCCTCGGTGTATAACTCTGACCCGTCTGTCTCTCCTCTGTGTATAACTCTGACCCGTCTGTCTCTCCTCTGTGTATAACTTTGACCCGTCTGTCTCTCCTCGGTGTATAACTCTGACCTGTCTGTCTCTCCTCACTGTATAACTCTGACCTGTCTGTCTCTCCTCAGTGTATAACTCTGACCTGTCTGTCTCTCCTCTGTGTATAACTCTGACCCGTCTGTCTCTCCTCTGTGTATAACTCTGACCCGTCTGTCTCTCCTCTGTGTATAACTCTTACCCGTCTGTCTCTCCTCAGTGTATAACTCTGACCCGTCTGTCTCTCCTCAGTGTATAACTCTGACCCGTCTGTCTCTCCTCTGTGTATAACTCTGACCCGTCTGTCTCTCCTCGGTGTATAACTCTGACCCGTCTGTCTCTCCTCTGTGTATAACTCTGACCCGTCTGTCTCTCCTCTGTGTATATCTCTGACCCGTCTGTCTCTCCTCTGTGTATAACTCTGACCCGTCTGTCTCTCCTCTGTGTATAACTCTGACCCGTCAGTCTCTCCTCTGTGTATAACTCTGACCCGTCTGTCTCTCCTCTGTGTATAACTCTGACCTGTCTGTCTCTCCTCTGTGTATAACTCTGACCTGTCTGTCTCTCCTCTGTGTATAACTCTGACCTGTCTGTCTCTCCTCTGTGTATAACTCTGACCCGTCTGTCTCTCCTCTGTGTATAACTCTGACCCGTCTGTCTCTCCTCTGTGTATAACCCTGACCTGTCTGTCTCTCCTCTGTGTATAACCCTGACCTGTCTGTCTCTCCTCGGTGTATAACTCTGACCCGTCTGTCTCTCCTCGGTGTATAACTCTGACCCGTCTGTCTCTCCTCGGTGTATAACTCTGACCCGTCTGTCTCTCCTCTGTGTATAACTCTGACCTGTCTGTCTCTCCTCGGTGTATAACTCTGACCTGTCTGTCTCTCCTCGGTGTCTAACTCTGACCCGTCTGTCTCTCCTCTGTGTATAACCCTGACCTGTCTGTCTCTCCTCTGTGTATAACTCTGACCCGTCTGTCTCCCCTCAATGTATAACTCTGACCTGTCTGTCTCTCCTCAGTGTATAACTCTGACCCGTCTGTCTCTCCTCTGTGTATAACTCTGACCCGTCTGTCTCTCCTCTGTGTATAACTCTGACCCGTCTGTCTCTCCTCGGTGTATAACTCTGACCCGTCTGTCTCTCCTCTGTGTATAACTCTGACCTGTCTGTCTCTCCTCTGTGTATATCTCTGACCCGTCTGTCTCTCCTCTGTGTATAACTCTGACCCGTCTGTCTCTCCTCTGTGTATAACTCTGACCCGTCAGTCTCTCCTCTGTGTATAACTCTGACCCGTCTGTCTCTCCTCTGTGTATAACTCTGACCTGTCTGTCTCTCCTCTGTGTATAACTCTGACCTGTCTGTCTCTCCTCAGTGTATAACTCTGACCTGTCTGTCTCTCCTCTGTGTATAACTCTGACCTGTCTGTCTCTCCTCTGTGTATAACTCTGACCCGTCTGTCTCTCCTCTGTGTATAACTCTGACCCGTCTGTCTCTCCTCTGTGTATAACCCTGACCTGTCTGTCTCTCCTCGGTGTATAACTCTGACCCGTCTGTCTCTCCTCGGTGTATAACTCTGACCCGTCTGTCTCTCCTCGGTGTATAACTCTGACCCGTCTGTCTCTCCTCTGTGTATAACTCTGACCTGTCTGTCTCTCCTCGGTGTATAACTCTGACCTGTCTGTCTCTCCTCGGTGTATAACTCTGACCCGTCTGTCTCTCCTCGGTGTATAACTCTGACCCGTCTGTCTCTCCTCGGTGTATAACTCTGACCCGTCTGTCTCTCCTCGGTGTATAACTCTGACCCGTCTGTCTCTCCTCGGTGTATAACTCTGACCTGTCTGTCTCTCCTCTGTGTATAACTCTGACCCGTCTGTCTCTCCTCGGTGTATAACTCTGACCCGTCTGTCTCTCCTCTGTGTATAACTCTGACCCGTCTGTCTCTCCTCTGTGTATAACTTTGACCCGTCTGTCTCTCCTCGGTGTATAACTCTGACCTGTCTGTCTCTCCTCGGTGTATAACTCTGACCCGTCTGTCTCTCCTCGGTGTATAACTCTGACCCGTCTGTCTCTCCTCGGTGTATAACTCTGACCCGTCTGTCTCTCCTCTGTGTATAACTCTGACCTGTCTGTCTCTCCTCTGTGTATATCTCTGACCTGTCTGTCTCTCCTCGGTGTATAACTCTGACCTGTCTGTCTCTCCTCTGTGTATAACTCTGACCCGTCTGTCTCTCCTCTGTGTATAACTCTGACCTGTCTGTCTCTCCTCTGTGTATAACTCTGACCTGTCTGTCTCTCCTCTGTGTATAACTCTGACCTGTCTGTCTCTCCTCTGTGTATAACTCTGACCTGTCTGTCTCTCCTCTGTGTATAACTCTGACCCGTCTGTCTCTCCTCTGTGTATAACTCTGACCCGTCAGTCTCTCCTCTGTGTATAACTCTGACCTGTCTGTCTCTCCTCTGTGTATAACTCTGACCCGTCTGTCTCTCCTCTGTGTATAACTCTGACCCGTCTGTCTCTCCTCTGTGTATAACTCTGACCCGTCTGTCTCTCCTCTGTGTATAACTCTGACCCGTCTGTCTCTCCTCTGTGTATAACTCTGACCTGTCTGTCTCTCCTCTGTGTATAACCCTGACCCGTCTGTCTCTCCTCAGTGTATAACTCTGACCTGTCTGTCTCTCCTCTGTGTATAACTCTGACCCGTCTGTCTCTCCTCTGTGTATAACTCTGACCCGTCTGTCTCTCCTCAGTGTATAACTCTGACCTGTCTGTCTCTCCTCTGTGTATAACTCTGACCTGTCTCTCCTCGGTGTATAACTCTGACCCGTCTGTCTCTCCTCGGTGTATAACCCTGACCTGTCTGTCTCTCCTCAGTGTATAACTCTGACCTGTCTGTCTCTCCTCTGTGTATAACTCTGACCTGTCTGTCTCTCCTCAGTGTATAACGCGGTGGGCTTGGCGGCGTACGAGTTGTTCGACAGTGTGGATTTTGATCAGTGGTTTAATAATCAGCTGCTGATGGAACTTCAGTTTAACCACAGCAGGTAGTGAACTGTGTGTGTGTGTGTGTGTGTGTGTGTGTGTGTGTGTGTGTGTGTGTGTGAGAAATAGTGCGTGCCTCAGTAACACACATTAGAGTTCAGGAAGGCTTTTAATCACAGTGTGTGTGTGTATGTGTGTGTGTGTGTGTGTGTGTGCTGCAGGTATAAGGTGATTAGGAGGCGTGTGATCTGGTTGGTCGGTCAGTGGATCTCAGTGAAGTTTAAACAGGAGTTGCGCCCCCTGCTGTACGAAATCATTCTCAGCCTCCTGCAGGATCCGGATCTAGTGGTGAGAACATCACACACACACACACAGACATACACACACTCACACAGACATACACACACTCACACACACACGCATGTTGTTGATTTCATTATTATTTATAATGCATTGTCTCCATGTGTGTGTGTGTGTGTGTGTGTGTGTGTATCAGGTTCGTATTGAGACGGCGACAACACTGAAGCTCAATATCCTTCACTCTGTGTGTAGTTTGTGTGTGTGATGTGAT
>NC_071108.1:37645000-37647500 GCF_024256425.1 Clarias gariepinus | reverse complement strand
TTTTCCACTAATTCCCTCCCGTTCATTGCGCCCCACCTGTCATGCCTGTATTCTCCACTAGTGGGACGCCACACACTTTGAGAACCACTGCTCTATATCAACAAAGCTAATGAGTGACTTAGCATGAAGACATGCGCGCACACACACACACACACACACACACACACACACAAACTTAATCGCCAATCACTGCATGACCCAAGCTGTGTATGCGTGCATCCATAAATAATTAGCCGTGCTCTCTCTCACACACCGTGACCCTCAGCGGAAAATGAAGTGCACTCAGAAGTGAGCATGCTTCAGCCTCAGCGCCTACAGTTCAGTCACGCTCACAAACAAACACACACAACTGTCAATCATACAGTACTGTAAATACACAGACAAATTAACTGTGTCTCTCTCATTTTCTCCCACACACACACACACACACACACACACACAGACACACACACACGCGTTGTGGATAAAGCTGCAGCCCTGCAGTGTTGGCGTGTCTGGTGTTAATGCAATGTGCTATCTCACTAGGTTTATAAGAGCACTCTAGCGTTGCATTTGAGACGTGCCCGTCATCAGGGCGAGTGTGTGTGTGTGTGTGTGTGTGTGTGTGTGTGTAAGAAGTGGTCCTCCACTTTCACACCACTTCTCCTGATGAGGGAGAATCAATTCACTGAGGAGTGTAGGATCATCACACACACACACACACACACACACACACACACACACACACACACACACAGGGATATTATTCATTAGCGAGCGCTAATGTGACCTTTTTCAGCGTGCGGCTTCAGTCGTCACGTTACGGACGGTGAAGTGTCACTGAGACTCTCAGAGCATCCTCAGCTCTGCTGCCCTTAAACACTCATGCTAATTCCGTGCTCACGCTAACTCCGCTCTCATGCTAACTCCGTACACATGCTGTCCTCAAGTGATTATCTCTACATTCAAACACTAACACCTTTTTTAATTTAACCTGAAGCTGATGATGTCACAGGCTCCTCCCCCAGACCCTGTCACGCCGTGACAACGTGCTGCACGCTCTGCGCTCATCCTTCATCATGCTAACGTTAGGCTAATCCTGATGTTTAAACACTAGCTGGACACTAAACTCCCCTTAATATTAGCACAGGGCGCTAATGGAGTAGTAACGATGATAAAGTGTCTGATGAAACAGGGACAAATTCACTGACAACGTTAACCTTTATAACGGCTCTTAGAGGGCAGAGACGCTAACACGCACCTGATTTATTATCTCTCTCACACGCACACACACACACACACACACACACACACACTCAGGAAAGCCCAGAGTAATGAACATTCTCTCTGTTAGTGAAGCTACTTACTGTCTCTGTGTTAGCGTCTCATTAGCATTCATGCTGCATTAGCGCAGAGTCAGCGTTGACTTTCACGGCACTTGGAGTCAGATTAGAGGGAGAGAGAGAGAGAGTGTGTGTGTGTGTGTGTGTGTGTGATTCCCTCACACCATCATGCTGACCTTTATCTCCATCTGATGTAGTCATCTTACTTTCTCAACACTCAACAAGTTAGCATTAGCATCCAGACCTGACTGATGCTAATCTCACACTGACGTTGAACTAGCGGTGTTCCGCTAACCACATGTTAATGTTGAACTATTCCCATCTCATATTAACCCCATACATAGATAGTGTAATACTAATACTGACCTTGTGCTCATAGGTGTGTGTGTGTGTGTGTGGAGGAGTGTGTTCCTATATAGCAGTGGGTTTGTGGAGGTATGTCGCCCTCGGCTTGCTCACCAGGGACAAACTGACCATTTTGATCCATACAAATTCACATTTCATACAAACCTAAATAATTCTTTTGACTGTGTAAAGCTGCTTTGTGGCAATAACAATTACTAAAAGCGCTATACAAATAAAATTGAATTGAATTGAATTGAATGTGTGTGTGGTCTTCCATAGTGCTGGTGGCTTGATGGTGGTAGAGAGAAAATACAGATGATCTTTTCAGCTATCTTCACTGTTTTTTGAGATCTGAGGTGGTGGAGAAAGCAGGCAGTGCTGCAGCTCCTCAGGATGTTTTTCATCATCCCTTTGTAGAGCCTGGTGAAGATCAAAGGAGGGAGATGTTCCTAAGCTTCTCTGCTTATGGAGCTGGTGTTTAGGGACCAGCTGAGGTTCTCCTTCATGTCAACACTGGATAATTTAGTGCTCGGAATAAATCTCCTCTGATGAGCCGTTGATGATCAGTGGTTATTATCACTCTCTTAATCCAACACCAATCTCCTTAGTGTTGGGCAAGTTCAGAGACAGGTTGTTGTTTTATCTCCAGTTGCTGCACCTCCTCTCTGTCCACTGACTCATCATGCTTGCTGATGAGACCTACCACAGTCGTGATCTGGGTAACCCTGATGATAATTAGGGTGAACCTGATGACACACAGCTGTGTGTGTGTCGCTGTGTCAGCTGAGTAAATAGCAGAAGTCTGAGCATACACCCTTGTTGCAGAGTTGAAG
>NC_071108.1:37637500-37640000 GCF_024256425.1 Clarias gariepinus | reverse complement strand
TGTATAGTGTGTAGTGTATAGTGTACTGTGTTTAGTGTGTAGTTTACAGTGTATAGTGTGTAGTGTGCAGTGTGTAGTGTATTGTGTTCAGTGTATAGTGTGTAGTGTATTATGCACTGTGTGTAGTCTACAGTGTACAGTGTGTAGTCTACAGTGTACAGTGTGTAGTCTACAGTGTATAGTGTAAAGTGTACTGTGTTTAGTGTGTAGTGTATAGTGTATTATGTACAGTGTGTAGTGTACAGTGTGTAGTGTGCAGTGTAAAGTGTACAGTGTGTAGTGTGTAGTGTATAGTGTACTGTGTTTAGTGTGTAGTGTATAGTGTATTATGTACAGTGTGTAGTGTACAGTGTATAGTGTGTGGTGTGCAGTGTGTAGTGTATTGTGTTCAGTGTATAGTGTGTAGTGTATTATGCACTGTGTGTAGTCTACAGTGTACAGTGTGTAGTGTAAAGTGTATTATGTACAGTGTGTAGTCTACAGTGTTTAGTGTATAGTGTACTGTGTTTAGTGTGTAGTCTACAGTGTGTAGTGTATCATGTACAGTGTGTAGTCTACAGTGTATAGTGTATTATGTACAATATGTAGTGTATAGTGTGTAGTGTATTATTTTCAGTGTATAGTGCACATAAACATCACCACGAGTCCACTGTTTCCAACGAGACGTCTTATTTCCTATACATCATTAAAAGAGTAAAGATCTGTGGCGTCTGTGGAACTGGAACATTAGCCGAGTCAGGAGACTAGAACTAATGACCATCCTCAGTTAGAACGTTTCTCTCAGTAACGGCAGGAGGCGGACCGGTCACCCAGAGGATCATGGATGATTTGACACCAGCTGCCATAAGGAAATAGTATCAGGACTCCCCTTCAACCCACCCGCATGTTGTTTGGCTTTATTTTGACGTCTCAGCTTAGTGTCACATCCAGTTGATCAACAATGAGTTTTTCTACTCACCAGAAAATCCTAACCACGATGATGAGAAACTTCCAGGACATGTACGTGTGCTTCGTCCTCATGAGGTTCTGCACTGACGGGCAGCAGCCTGAAGTGGGAATTGCAGTGGGCTTCTCCTTCTCCCCCAGTCTATTTGTAGCAGCCTCGAGGTCATTCTAATTGGATCTAGACAGGTGTTGGGAGACGACTGACCCCTGGAGGCTACACCTGCCCCCCCCCTACCTGCTCCCACTCCAGACTCCAGAGAAGGCTCAATAAGCTGATCACTTTCACCCATCTTTATTGATGCGTATTTAGCACATGGTTTCATGAGTGATGTTAATGTTAATGTTAATGGTCCCCTCGTGCTAACGATCCAATGTTAACTGTTAAATTCCGTAATCATATCAACAGTGAACAGCGATGAAGAGTGGAGGAGACCAGCAGTGACATCCCGAGTGAGAGCCGGGGTCACCGTGTCCCTGAACTCACACTCCATGCCAGTTTATAATCAAGTCACAGATATAATTCAATATTAATAAAAATGTTTTAATCTTGTGGTATTCACATTACACTCACAATAATATCACACAGGGCGTGAGCTGCACTCGGGTTTAATATTTTATCCACAGTTTGGTTCAGAATTCTGTTTCTCCTGTAATATATAATATATTAATTTTTTTTACTGTAAATACAGTTTTATTAATGCAGCACGGATATAAGAGAAGACTATTATCATGTTTTTATGCATATTATAAATTCTTTGATCATCTTGTGCATGTCTCATCTTTTACAGTGTATAGAGATAAAATATTAATGTATACAGTCGTGCAGGAGTTCAGAGCGACCGTAAACACCTACAGGACGAGTCGAACTGAAAACAAATTAACCATTTACACCCTACAGTGTTTATATCGATTTAGTTATAAACACACACACACCCACACTCTCTCTCTCTCTCTCTTTCACACACACACACACACACACACACTTATACACAGGCAGTAATTTACTGCTGAGGTTTTTCACATCTGAACTCTGCTTACCCACAATCCCTTGCAACAATTCAGAATGGTGGACAATAAGACGAGTGTTCGAGTCTCACGCCCTGATGCATTTGCATTTTATAATTTTCTTAAAAGCGTTCTGGAAGTCTTTGTTGAAGTAGGCGTAGATGACGGGGTTCAGGAGGGAGTTGGAGTAGCCGAGCCAGTTGATGACGTCTCCGAGCCAGTCGGGCATCGAGCATCGCGCCTTGCAGAACGGCAGCACGAGCGCCACGATGAAGAACGGCAGCCAGCACAGGATGAACGTCCCCATGATGATGCCGAGCGTCTTCACCGCCCTTCGCTCCCGTGCCAGAGCCGCCTTTCTTTTCGTTTCCAGGCTCTTCCTGTTCCTTTGCTCGGAGAGCGAGGTGTTGGAGAGCGGCAGCACGTGTCGTTTACAGTTTTCTGCTCTCAGTTCCATCGACTCTGTCTTGGGTTTCGTGGCTCCGTTTGAACTGATGCTCATTGTGATTTCGTCATGGTCCGAGATTCTAGTCGATACTCTCCGGCGCTT
>NC_071108.1:37427500-37627500 GCF_024256425.1 Clarias gariepinus | reverse complement strand
TCACATACACACTCATACACAGTCATACACAGTCATACACACTCATACACACTCATACACACTCATACACACTCATACACAGTCATACACAGTCATACACACTCATACACACACATACACAGTCATACACACTCATACACACTCATACACAGTCATACACACTCATACACACTCATACACAGTCATACACACTCATACACACTCATACACAGTCATACACACTCATACACAGTCATACACACTCATACACACTCATACACAGTCATACACAGTCATACACAGTACGATATGCAGTGAAATGCTTAGGCAACTGCTCATGACCTAAAATAAAGACTAATATGAGAATTAAAATATAGGGTAAATAAAACTAGAAAATAATAAAATAAAATATAAAAACTAAAGTTAAAAAAATAAAATAAAATAAAATAAATAAATAAATAACTGTACAGCAAAAATACACAATATAGAAAATATTTGAAGAATGTCTAATGAAATATAAAACAATAAGAGCAGCTGAACGGGCAGGTATATTTATGTAATTTTTGTATGGAATGGTATCAAGCTGCTTTGGGACAATGACCATTGTTAAAAGCGCTATATAAATAAAATTGAATTGAATTGAATTGGTAGTTCCATACTACCATTCTAGGACAGGGTGCCAATCTATTTCAGGGCACACACACACACATCCATTTACACACTATAGGCAATTTGGAAGCGCCAATTAGCCTAATCTGCATGTCTTTGGACTGTGGGAGGACTGTGTTGGGATTCCTGGCTGGGAATCGAACCCAGACCCTGGAGGTGTAAGGCGACAGAGCTAACTACTACACCACTGTACCTGTTTAATATCAATTAGTTGAAAGGACCAATGACAATGTCAAAATTTGCATCAAATCGATTAGTGTTACATTTTATTGGCTGCTACTGGCATGTTCCACCCTGATCGTGCCTCACAGCTCATTATTTAAAGCCTTTTGAATACTCACACTCAGGTTTCAGCTGCTCGATTGCAGGGATGGGCCGGCCCCATACTCACCAAAGGAGGACAGTAGTAGTATAATTCTGAATTCATAGTTCCATCAATGATGGCATGTCATCCTATATTGTCCTAGATGCAGTAAACCATCATACCAACATGTTTCACAGGTAATGGGGTTTATACTGCGATGCAGTGATTTCATTTATTGTTCAGTAACAGTGGACTCCTAAACATTAACATTAAACAAAGTGAGATAAGCTTTTAGTTGCTTAGAAGGTAACCGGTGTTATTTTGTGTTAGAACACTGCCGGGGAAGGTAACGATTGTCTTGACCATCCCTCATTAGCACACAATCTGTCTAACTCTCCACTGGTGGAGTTTAAACTCTTTAGAGATGATTTTAAAACTTTCTACAGCTACTGTAGCTACAGTACAACAGTTTATGCACATCGATGAACATCTTATTGTTTAATCATATGAATTGTTTATCAATTTCCCTTCTAGACTTAAATTTTCCAACCTGACAGATGAGAGCTGTAGAGTTCTGTCCTCAGTTCTCAGCTCAAACTGCTCCAGTCTGAGAGAACTGGACCTGAGTTACAGAGACCTGCAGGATTCAGGAGTGATCCTGCTCTCTGCTGGACTGGAGGATCCACACTGTGCACTGGAGAAACTGAGGTCAGATCATTGCACCGCACAGGATCGAACTCCTGAGACATAGAACATAATGTATTAATTTAATATAAGGTCAGGTCAGTACAAACCAAGTCACGTTTAGAAGACATTTCCTACAGTGCATGTGGTGACCATGGGAAAAGCTGCTCTAAAGAATATTCCTTACTTTTCAACAAAAGTGAACACATTACAGTATATTTGTTGTGCTCCAAATACTGGTGCTGGACATGGCTTAGATAGATTATTTTTTATTAAACAGGCACTATGGAACTCATTAGTAATTTACAGTGTGGTGTGTGATTAGCAGCTCTGACAGTTCTCTGTCATAATATCACACATCATAGAGTCTCAACTACCAATAACCTCATCTACACACCACACACTGCTCTCGCCTCAATCTAAAAAGACGATTGATTGCACTGTAGTGGGCCATTAATTACACTAACTGTGAGCTGAGAGTAGGTCTGTACGCTCTGCAGTACTGAGGAGAGAGCAACCCACATTCACAACCAGTCACAGAAGGGTTCAGCAAGAACACATGTTATCTGATAACATTACAGTATGTCATCTTAAATATCTCACTTCCTCTGCACTAATAGCTTCTGGATCACAAAAGGCTGAATCTAAAAGATTGGAGAAAACTAAAATTAGTGACATCATTTGTTTATACACAGGGAGAACTATAATACATGGCATGTGCTGTCTTTAAACCTTTGGTCAAACCCCTGTATACTGATGGTATTTTAGTCAGTACCCTCAACTACTCAGATGCTCAGAAGCGATGCTCCCATCATGCATAGTGTCCACTGTACAAGCCTCTGGAGACAGTGTTATGATCTGGGGTTGATCAGTTACTCAGGTCTAGACTCAGTAACGTTATGGGGCAATAAAATGAAGTCAGCTGACCACCTGAATGTACTGAACCACCAGAGGATCACATCTATGGAGGGTTTCTTGCCTGATGGCCATATTTCAGGACATATTTGAGGAGTGTGGCAGGTAGTTATGGGAGCAGAAGGAATCATTTTCACACATGAATTGAACACCACATTGTGCCATAATAAAAGCTAAAGTTGATTTAACAATATCTTAGCGTTTGTCACTTTCTTTTTGATCAAACAATAAACAATAAGCATTTCACTGCATACTGCACTGTGTATGACTGTGTATGTGACAAATAAAATTAGAATATAAACATACCAGTTCACCATAATACTCTACGTCCATGAGTCCCCCAGATCTGCTCCTTTACCTAAGGCTAATCTATTTATAAAAATGCTTGGCTAAATAAATAGGTTTTTAGCCTGGACTTAAACACTGAGACTGTGTCTGAGTCCCGAACACTATTTGGAAGACTATTCCATAACTTTGGGGCTTTGTAAGAAAAAGCTCCGCCCCCAGCTGTAGTTTTAATAATACGTGGTACTGACAAGCAGCCTGCATCCTTTGATCGAAGTAGGCGTGGCGGATGGTAAGACACTAGCAGTTCGCTCAGGTACTGCGGCGCGAGACCATTTAATGCTTTATATGTCAAGAGTAGTATTTTAAAATCAATGCAGGGAGCCAATGAAGTGAAGATAAGATAGGGGTGATGTGCTCGTATCTTCTGGTTCTAGTGAGGACTCTCGCTGCTGCATTCTGGACTAATTGAAGCTTGTTTAAACACCTAGTTGAACAACCAGACAGTAAGGCATTACAATAGTCCAACCTAGAGGTGATAAAAGCATGAACTAGTTTTTCTGCATCGTTTAGTAACAATATATTCCTTAACTTGGTGATAATTCTGTGGTGAACAGAAAGGCCATTTAAAGTTACAGTGTAATCAAAAAGCTTGCCTCTAGCTGCATGTGGCCCTATGTCTATAAATTCTGTCTTATCAGGATTAAGAAGCTGTAGCACATTTTCACATGATGCATGATGAGCATTGTAGTGAACTGCAGTGTACACAGTGTGGATGGGTTAAACGTGAAATAAAATAGTGAAGTGAATGCTGTAACTAATACTATAGAATACTAATAAGCATGACATAATATATTAAAAGCTAGTTTTTTGGACTTTTTCTATTATTACTTTAGGATTCTGTCTCATTTCTGTGTTCGGGATCTTGCCACTTGTGTAGAAAAGAAAAGAATGTTCGATATATATAATTGTATAAATATCTATCTATCTATCTATCTATCTATCTATCTATCTATCTATTAATTAATTATATGTATTTTTGCCTTTTAGGCTATGTTGGTGCAATCTCTCAGAAGAAAGCTATAGAGCTCTGTCCTTGGTTCTCAGTTTAAACTCCTTCAGAGAACTGGACCTGAGTGGCAACAAACTGCAGTTGTCAGAAATTAAATTGCTTTTTGCTGGACTGGACAACTATGACTGTAAACTGGAGACACTCAGGTAATGTAAATATTTTCAAGCAATTTAACAAGTAAAAGCCAAGAACCAACACAGCAAACTGCTGAAGGGCCAACGCTGGGCCAACAACAGTGCATAGATATGTTGGTATCAGTGTTTGGTCCAATGTCATTTTGTCCATTGGCCCAATGTTAGTGGGTTCAGTAGATAATGGCAAAGTTGGAAATTAAGTAAAACTTTTTATCATTGGCAATAATTAGAAAACACATTTATATCTTCAGAAATGTATTTATTAATTTTATTTGTAATAAAATCATTACTAACTAAACTTACTTTAGAATGTACGTCAAAATATGTTCTTTGAAATATTCCTTTTCAACCAGCATTACTATGGCAACAATCCCTACGATACTAACCTCACTACGGCTCGGTATGCTACTGTATTTACTAGCAACATGTCGATTAACCTAGCATAATAGTGTATAGCTAAACATCTTTCTCACCACATTACAGCAAAACTTCTATCTCCATGTTACCACCACAAATTGTCAACATTTACATTTAGGCATACGCTCTTATCCAGAGCGACTTACATTTTTATCTCATTACACATCTGAGCAGTTGAGGGTTAAGGGCCGCGCTCAAGGGCCCAACAGTGGTAACTTGGTGGTTGTGGGGTTTGAACCTGGGATCTTCCAACCGTAGTCCAATGCCTTAACCACTGAGCATATGCATATCGTACTGTGTATGACTGTCTATGTGACAAATAAAATTTGAATTTGTGGCCCCCACGGAGAGGACTCGTGGTCACCTGCAACAACAAAGCAGGACTTTAAAAAGCCTTGTAATAATTGTTGAAAACACACCACACCTATCTGTGCATCAGCTTGTGTGCATGTAATAATTACTGTTGCACTCCAGAAGAGCTGTTGTCAGTCTTAAGATCATCATCAAAAGCCCCATGATGCTATAGCATTATGGATTGAACTGTGAGACTTACATTGGTGTTGCCACTTGGTGTCTGACATCATCTCCCATTTACACACCACCTCTGGCAACAACATCTGGTCCAGTTCCCATGCTTTGCTCCTTACTCATTTTTTCACCCCATCTGTGAAAGAAACAGGCCATGTTTGGTGATTCTTTTTATTATTTTTTTATAAAATCCACTTATCCCCACAGCACTTAAACCATACAAGCTGTTAACAAATGATAAAAATAGGGGTGCTCAGCAAAACTAAAATATACAGAACCATACTAACAGATATATATCCCTTTGTTTTCCAGGTTCTGTTGTTGCAATCTGAAAGAGGAAAGCTGTAGAGTTCTGTTCCCAGTTTTCAGTTTAAGCTCCACCAGACTGAGAGAACTGGACCTGACAAACAATGACCTGCAGGATTCAGGAGTGAAGCTGCTTTCTGCTGGACTGGAGAATCCACACTGTACACTGGAGATACTGAGGTCAGATCATCTCTTTATAATAGATTTCTTGAATAATGAACGTTTTCTCTGTGTATGTCATCAGGCTGTTTTAACCCTGAACGTATACTTCTGGAGGAATGTCTTTCCAACCCTATCTTACATACTAAATTGCAATCTTGAACCGACCCCCCTGATTGCTCTTTTCAGATAAACGTTGATTATTTTCTTTTGCCTCCCTCCTGGCCAGGCGTTCACTTTTATTTTAGTGGAAGAATGCCACGTCACCCACTCACGCCCAGTGGCTCAGAGATATTATGGCCTGTTTGTTCTGTAGTTTGTCCTGTTTTAATCTGTAATCTATACTTGAAATTTCAATAACAAGCCCTGGTGGCACGGTGGTGTAGTGGTTAGCACTGTCGCCTTGCACCTCCAGGGTCTGGGTTTGATTCCTGGCCAGACTCGATTCCTGGCTCTGTGTGCATGGAGTTTGCATGTTCTCCCTGTGCTTGGTGGGTTCCCCCTGGGTACTCCGGTTTGGAAAAGTGGAAAACCTGAAGGAAACCTACATGGAAGCAGAGAGGACGTGTAATTCCGCACAGAAAATATTCTGAGCTCAGGTTATTCTAAAGGAGGTACAAATGCCTGTTGAATTGGTAGGAGCATACAATCTGTTAGTCATTAGTATATTATGGGTGTCTAGTGTAAGAAGATGAATCACACTTTCCTCTAATGCCCACCTTTGATGTTGCATGAGCACCAGTTCAAATACATGTCTTTGTATCTCTGAATAATTTGAATCTATTCTGAAAGTAGCACACGTTAGGCGTTGTGTGATGGGGAACAAGCAGGTGACCACATTAGGGAGAAGTTTTGATGCTTTAATTTGTTCTACTTTTGAAGCTGTGTGTTATATCATTCAGTATATTAATGTATATGACCATTTCTTCCTTCAGGCTGTGTTTGTGTAATCTGACAGATAAAAGCTGTAGAACTCTGTCCTCAGTTCTCGGCTCAAATTTCTCAAGTCTGAGAGAACTGGACCTGAGTAACAACAAACTACAGGATTCAGGAGTGAGGCTGCTCTCTGCTGGACTGGAGAATCCACACTGTAGATTAGAGAAACTGGGGTGAGTTCATCATAACTCATCATATATTTCTGATTATACATAGTCTGCAAATGTATGTTGTGTGTAGATGTGTAAACCATTCCTAACAGAGGTATGTAAATGTTGGCATCAGTGATGGGTGTATTGTGATTTTTGCTGGTTGGTGAGATTTATTTAGCTGAGGTGTCACAGGCAGTTTGCTGGGTCAATATGATGACTGATGGCTGTTGGCTTACTGGTGATAAAAATTGGCCATGGGTAAGAAACCAGTGGATAAAACATCTTGTTAAGGGAAGAAGGATCACGAATCTTTGTGTGGCAGTAAACTTTCCTATCACTGACTAAATAAAGTCTAAATCTCATTAGATGATCATGTGGATCAGAATTGTGGATCAGAATTGGACTGGGCCCCACATGGCATTAAAATAATATTACACTTTTAAGTTATCTAAAGGTGGCCGAATGTGAAGTTCCTTACACATACACAGTATAGCTGGAGATAGTTCCATGGGGATCCTTCATGTAGCTACTTCACTCAGCTATTGTACCACCTTTGTGTACCTTTATCAAAACATTGCCACATCCACATCAAAATACATCTAGTGTACTGTGGGCCTCTCCAGATATGAGGACACCAACCCAATACTTTCATTCTGGTTCTCAGACCCTCGACCAGCGAGTAAACCTAACTGGACTGCAGACAATTGTGTGCTAGACAATGTAGCCAGCTCAACTAACTAAATTTGTGCCTGTTAAGATCAGTCTCAAACTGGTGGGTACAACACATTACTATTCTACACTAAGGGGTTTCTGATCTATCGTCTTATGATTACAAGTTTAACTTCTTTTGTTCGGTCAAGACAAGACAGAAACAAAATAACTTGTTAGAGCTGAATCAAGCATGCAGTCTGGGTTTATCTACAGATTTCCCATCCCCATCTATTGCACTTTTTTCCGCAGCATGTATGCACCTCTCCTTCCCTTTACTTTCCCGTGTACAGGAGTTAGTTTAATCAATTCTATAAAATTGAATGAAATTAAATGTTATTTGTATAGCACTTTTAACAATGGCCATTATTGCAGGGCAGCTTTACAACAATCAAAGGAAAATGATGGAAATGTGTATGACGTGAGAAAATGTGTATAAATCAAAATGATCAGGTTGAAAAGGGAGCTGCTGAGACTGAACCAATCTTTCATTTGAAGATCATGTAGATAATATTACCAAACCTATTTATTTAATCAAGCATTTTTATAAATAGATTAGCCTTAGGTAAAGGAGCAGATCTGGGGGACTCGGTGATTGTTCGCTCTCATGTCTGTGTTTCCTTCTGATCATTTTGACTCACACATATTTTTTTTGGTTCCTTGAAACTGCTTTGTGACAATGAGCATTGCTAAAAGTGCTATTGTTGTGCTATTGTTGCTGTTGTTTTTGTGAATTGAAATTGTAATAATTCATACACTCAAATTCAAGCTGAAAATTAGGCAAATGTAAAAGGCGGTGCATTTTTATTTAAACCAACAGTTAAAACGTGTTCTAATGTGTAATCATTTCTTTAACAGATTGTATGGTTGCTGTCTCACAGGTGAGAGCTGTAGATCTCTGTCCTCAGTTCTCAGCTCAAACTCCTCCAGACTGAGAGAACTGGACCTGACTGATAATAAATTACAAGATTCAGGAGTGAAGTTTCTCTCTGCTGGACTGGAGAATCCACACTGTACACTGGAGACACTGAGGTCAGATCATCATGCTCTTACGCTCAATACTGTATGTGAAAAACAATCAGAAACTCATCTGTGCATTTAAATAGAACACAAAATAAAAAATGTCCAAAAGGCCTGAGCTTTAGAGAACCCAGGATAGATGTAAACTGTGATGAAAGTGACACAAATAAAACAGAAAGTAGTAAAGACAGATTTAAAGCACACTGTGATGGAGAATCAGCTTCGCTCTCCTGAGTTGTGACAAATCTTCCACACAAAGAATTTAAATAAAGGTAACAAAAAATATGGAAAAAAAAACCTGAATAAAAATTAATTATAAAAATTGTCAACTTAGTCACATGCTTTGATGTTGTTGTTCGGTCTTTGGGCTGCTCCCGGCGAGGGGTGGCCACAGCGGAGTACCCGGTCCGCACTACAACTCGGCACAGGTTTCACGCCGGATACCCTTCCTGATGCAACCCTCCCGTTTTATCCGGGCTTGGGACCGGCACTGCATCCAGTGGCTGGAAATCGAACCCAGGCCTTCCGCATGGTGGGCGAAACACCTACCACTGAGCCACCAGTGCCCCCTAGTCACATGCTTTGATGTTGAAGTATATTGGGTAATTTATTGCACCACAGAGCATCGTTTATATAATAAGAACAGTTGGATAAAAGTTATGTGATTTTGATCCATTATATCATGAGCAAAATTAATAAAAAATAAACTTACTTCTACACAGTGGTGTAGTGGATAGCATTAGGGCCTAGCACCTCAAGGGTGGAGAATTTGATTCCTACTTCGGGTCTGTGTGGGTGGAGTTTGCACAGTCAAAAGACATGCAGCAGGCGTCCTCAAATTACCCTTAGATTCCCCATAATGTGTGTGCAATAGTTTAAATAGAACTTTCTCAATAATTGGATACCTGTATAAGACTAAAGTATCCAGTATCTTTCAGTTCACACTAAAACCTCCACCTTAAAACACTTTATTTGCTATACTGTGCTAACTGTAAAATCCTGGACTGAGTAAAAATGGTCATATTAAACTGTTTTACAGTATAAGGCATACTAATATGTTATTATTTCTATTCCAGATTGTGTTTGTGTGATCTCTTAGTGGAAAGCTGTAGAGTTCTGTCCTCAGTTCTCCACTCCTCCAGTCTGAGAGAACTGAATCTGTGGGACAATAACCTGCAGGATTCAGGGGTGAAGATGCTCTCCGCTGGACTGGAGGATCCACACTGTACACTGGAGATACTGGAGTAAGATCAATATTGTTTTTTAATAAACAAGAAGGCCATAAAGTTATCTAGATCCATTTAATCAAATCCCCAGAGTCATTTTAAATGAATATAAACTATGAGGAGTGTTTGATTCAAACTAAACACTTTTGATTTCGCTGTAAGACCTCCCTTTATTTCACTATAAAATCCCCAGCTACACTAATGCACTTCTCCCAGCATTTCACTAGTGCTTGGACACCATCATGGTAGAAAGGTTTCTCAGTACTCCGGAGTCATGATCGGACTGCCTGCCTCACGTCTGAAATGCTGGCCTCCCATTCTCAAGGCCCAAACACGTGGAAATGGCTTGAGGTCAGGACCGTAATGGGGATGTGGCAGGAATTCCCAGCTGAGTTCCTGTAATGTGCTGGTGCTGTTCATGAATGATTGTGTGTAAAGTTTGCATAAACAAATATGTTGGAGTCACCTCAAGTTGTCACATTAATTTGGTGTTTTTAAAGTTTTCTGTTGATTTTTAAGGATCTCATCACAGTATTCTGCTTGAAATTTTCTGTAAACGTGAATCTCTTTTACACTTTAATTTACCAGAATTTTCATCCCAGTTTCTAACCCAGTCAGAAGAAGTTAAATATTAAGTTATTCTCTTTTTGGTCTGCAGACTCACACGGTGCAATATAACAGAAGAGGGTTGTACTGCTTTGGCTTCAGCTTTGAGATCGAACTCCTCATCACGCCTAAGAGAGCTGAACCTGGACTACAATAAACCAGGAGAATCAGGAGTGAAGCTGCTCTCTGATCTATTGAAGGATCCACACTGTAAACTGGAGACACTGCAGTGAGTAATTATTGGGTGATTATATTGTAGTTCTTATCAAATTGTCACAGAGTACAATTCTGGTCACAGTAAAATGCACGAATTATGATTTTATATTTAAATCCTATGTGTCTGTGTCAGTGGTCCTTCCTGCCATTATAGCACAACTCAAACTCCAAACATGTTGGGGCAGCATGACAATTGCTAGGAAAAGCAATCAAATCTATTTATGCCACAGTAACAGTAAAACACTACTTTTTAAATGTATTTTTTTAATTTTGTAAATTAGCACTCATTTTATTTTAAGCGTATGGTAACTGAAGACACAAGTGAGTCCAGTTTTTTTTTGGTGGGAGTTTCTTTTATTCTTCCAATCATGCTTCATAATGCACCACACACTCTGAGTTAGAGCAGACAGGCCAGTCTCACATCCGTACTCTGTGTGTAGCAGCCATGCATGTGTGACCCAATCCAGGGATGTCTCATATTGTTCTGCACTAATGGTTTACTCCTGCCGCGGGCACTGCCACACCCGCATACCATGACTGATGTTGATTTTAGCACCTTGTGCTGATATACAAGCTTGGCTAGTCCGTTTCTACTTTGTCCCAGAGAACATGACGACATTCCTGACAACATCCTAAACAACTTCTACACTTGGTTCAACACGGCTAGAATGGCATGACGGCTAGAAAGACAATCCCCCCTCCGAACGACCAGGTGCTGTGTCTCACCACAGCTGATGTAAGGAAAACTCTATGCAGAATCAACTCACGAAAAGCTGCTGGTCCCGACAATATCCCCGGCAGTGTGCTCAGAGAATGTGCTAAAGAGCTGACAGATGTTCTTAATGACATCTTCAACATCTCACTGAGCAGCTCTATCATTCCCACATGCTTCAAGTCCACCACCATCGTCCCCGTGCCGAAGAAGTCTTCTGTGTCCTGTCTCAATTACTACCATCCTGTTGCATATATCATAAGGTGCTTCTAGCTCGTCATGAGACACATAAAGACCCTGCTGCCCCCCACACTGGATCCACTGCAGTTTGCGTATCGTCCTAACCGTTCAACTGACGATGCCATCTCCACCACACTCCATCTTGTCACACGTGAATAATAAAGACACCTACGTTTGATGTCAGTTCAGCATTCAATACCATCATCCCCCAACACCCGATTAGGGCAGCTGAGCCTGTGGGGTCTGAACACCTCCCTCTGTAACTATATCCTGGACTTTCTGACCGGAAGGCCTCAGTCAGTACTGATCGGGAACTGCTCCACCACACTGAGTACTGGGGCCCCCCAAGCCTGTGTGCTCAGTCCCCTACTGTTCACACTGCTGACTCATGTCTGTGTAGCGACACAGTTCGAATCACATCATCAAGTTTGCTAATGATACGACCATACTGGGTCTCATTAGCAAGAGTTAGGGTTAGGGTTGTCTCAGTTAGCCAATTAATTAGGTTTCTTATTTAGCTAGTTAGTTTCTGTTAATTTATGTTGTTAATTTATGTTGCACGTAGCACCTGAAAATCATTAGCATTTGACTTAGTCCTGCAGGAGCATTGCTTCGTTTCACCAGTGTTGCCAATTAATTAATTAATTAATTAATTTTTTAATTAAATTTTATTTGTATAGCGCTTTTAACGATTTACATCATCACAAAGCAGCTTTACACAATCAAAAGAATTAAGTTTGTAAATGGGTCTTATAATCAAAAATACTGTAAGCCAATAATCAAAACAGCGCCATCCTTTAACTAGTTACCATGACAACTGACTGAATAGTTTTTTAGAGATAGTGTGCTATTTAAACAAGCTAAATAGTATTAACAGTTTCTCATTTTTACAGACACAGAAACTTCCTTGTTTATTTAAATAACTTGTTTTTACTATTTCCATCACAAAATTCTCCACCATTATTAAGATCAGCGCACACTTTATTAATATACAACCATTTCTGGAACTGCTTGCACTTCCGAATTGCCAGGTGTTCTTGTGCAGAAATGTCCATAAACCACATAAATAGAAACTGCACTACAAAAAACAAAAAATGTAAGGGTAGAGGAAAAAAAAAACATTTCCTTCTTTTTGTCTTTTGATCATTTTTGTATTGGCCTGAGCTTAAACAAGTCAAATATATCGTTCCCCTATTGTGACCTCATAGATGAAGTTACCTTACCCAGGCTGGTTGTTTAGCAGTAGCTGCTTTAAAGCTAAAATGGTGCATTTTGGAAGCTGTGAAGCAAAGGTTTATCTAAGGGGTATTTAAGCTAGATGAAGCAATAACAGACACACTTTAGAGTACCTCTGTGACTGATGTTAAATTATTAATGTTGTACAGTGAAACCTTGGATTATGAGCATAACTCATTCAGGAAGCGGGCTCGTAAATCAAAGCAGATTTTCCCATAGGAAATAATGGACACTTAAATTAGTCATTCCACAGCCCAAAAAAATAAATACACAAAAATAATTAATACGAAGTATAAAGTGAAAATAAAGCAAATTAACCTGCACTTTACCTTTAAAAAAAAGTAAAATAAATCCAGACAGATAAGTGTTTTCGTTTATGCGCGCGGGCGTGTGCGTGTGTGTTTGTTTGTCAGTACTGTCCTGTAAACACGAGGTCTTGCTTTCCCGGTACAGTTACTCATCTCCCTGTGTCTGCTCTGATCAGTGAGCGCTAGCTCCGGCTGAAAGACACAGCATATTCCTGTGACCGCACGGCAGCTGACAGTTGACACGTGAGAAAGGATTATGGAAAACACGGTGAATGCAAATACGACGTAATTACGTCATCAATATGCAAATATACGCATGACATCATCTAACGACATTTGGCGACTTTTCAAGCAGACTTTAGCTATTTTCCATTGAAAATCGTTGGCAACACTGCGCTTTACTGTGTACTAAACTGTATATGGTGAAGAGTGACAATAAAAGCCTACTTGACTTGACTCAATTTGACTTTTGTTTGAAATTTTGTTAGAAAATTGTCTGACCACAAAACACATTTCCAGAAGAGATGAGCCTGATCCCAGTCACGTCTTTGACACCGCTGTACAGTATTGATGCCCAGCTTTCTTAAGCCTTAAGAGTTGCCATTGTAAATGCAGTGATGAATGGTGTTAATGAACAAAGGTTTACTGGCGTATCGCTCCATCCTCAGTCTTGTACACTATAACATTATTGGTTTAAATGGTTAATGTTATGGGTGTTAACAGTTAGATTTACAAAATGCAGTAAACACCATTTTATATATTTGTTCCTTGCTCAAGGTTGTTTGTAAACACAATTTTTAAAATCATCATACATTTTTCCCTTTAACCTTTAACACTAAAACTGGTTCGGGTGTGATTTGGAGCCATGGTGCAATTATATAAAATAAACAATGACATCATTACAACATTTAAAGGACATATGACTGTATCAGAGAGTTTTTTACAACTGACCTTGACCTTAATAACCATAAAAACGATTTTTTTTACACTGTTTTGAGAAAGAAAGCATTCACAAAATATTCTTTAAAAGTGTGTAATTCTTCTTCTTCTTTTAAAAAAACTTTAGGTGTGATGGTATCTTCACTAACGATTCTTCATTGTGTCCTCTTCTCTGTTTTACAGCATAAAATAAACTAAAGCTTCTTGAAGATTAGCTGCACAAGATTAAAGTCCTCTGCGTTTCTCCCTCTGGATTAAGGAACAGTTTAATGATGTAACATGGCTGTGTATAATGCATTCAGCTTTTATAATAGTGTGTGTATGTGTGTTTATAAGTGTATAAAATAAAATAGGAATAGAATTTGTGTGCAGAGTCACTTTGGCACTTGTACATGTGCACACACACACACACACACACACACCAATATTCTCCTTCTCTATCTTAATTGCATTTATAACAGCTGCACTTGCACACACACGAGAGGGAATTCCTTTGACCTGGTCTTCTGATCCCCCTCCCCTGCCACAGATATCACTGCTGTCCCTCTTTACAAATGTGACTGTTACCTGGTAAACCTTTAACATCACCCTTGCTATCCTGCCTAAAGCCGACTGCAGAAAGCTTCAATCTATCTCCACTTCCTGCACTTCCTGTACTCCCTGTACTCCCTGCACTTCCTGTACTCCCTGTACTTCCGGTACTTCCTGTACTTCCTGTACTTCCTGTACTCTATCATCCCTCTCAGACCCAGACTCCTCTTTCTCACTACCATTAGAGATCGCCACTGATCATTTTCTTTCCTCACTTTAAAAATGATTCTGTGGTCCTGTAAATTTCACAATAATAAAAAGGTTGTTACCTTAATAAGATCTCTAAAAATCACATATGTCATTGTTTGAGTTAGACATATCAACATAAATGCCTAAAGAAACAACTATTAATTTTGTCTTAAATTTACACTATAATTTAAGTTCATATTACAATTAGAAATTAGCATTTGACTAACTAAATTCTATTTTTAACAATCACTTAATATTTTTGATACATGTCAATCAAAATGTTTGGAAATAAAGTAATTATACTGACTAGTTTCAAGAACTATAATCATCACTCATTCCAAATCAATATTCTTTATGTTGGTTTGGAATGAGTGATTGAGTAAAATGACTCATGCAGGAGCTCATGGGAAGTCTGAACATCGAACAAAAAGCAAGGACCCCCTGCTGTGAGAACAGACAATAAGCATCTGGAACACTTCGACAAATCCTGGTGAGTAAGCAGCTAGCACAGGTAAGTGAAATATTGACTCTGTCTTCATGCATACACAAGTGTATAGGGTGTAAGTTACTTGTATGAATCCTGCCACAGCTGTGCTTGATAGCTAACATGTATGATGGATACCTAGCAATAGGCTAGTCCGGTAGGCAAGTTTGTTCCAACCACCAAACTGCTCAGCTAAAGCACAGTTAATACACATACTTAAAATCTGGTGTAAAAAGAGAGATTTATTTGTTTAACACCATGCGGCATTGTACATGTCTGGCTTCCCATTGAGATTCTCAGTCTAGGCAGTTGTGGTCGTGCTGCAATATTAGATTTTTTTTACCTGCAAAATTCAGTGATTTTGCTCAGCTTACCGTCACTGTGGCGGGAAAATAAACACAGCATATTCAAATAATTAATGGTCCACCTCGCACACTGAACCACGAGTCTGCTGGTTTTCCTCGGACACTTTAAGGAGGAAATGCTGACTCAGCCAGATGTGAACAGCAGAAAGCAAAGCAAACTGTCCAGGCTCTAGCAGTGTTTAGGCACAGAGCATGTCGCAGGAGTACAGGACACTGATGGGTCGTTTACGAAAGATGAACGATCTTTAACGTGCTTTAGAAGAACGAGTATGTTCGAGAGTGATTCATTAATTTTCTACTGCGCGCGCATGCACAAAGCACCACAAAGCTGTAGGTTATGTACAGGAAACAGAAAAGAGTAGTTACCTTTGAGTTTTTTTAGCTGTCACATAACTCCCATAGTGCAATACTATGTGCAATACACAGGAAACAGAATTGAACGGTTCTCAACGAGTCTTCAAGTCCTAATTTATTATTGGCTAGTCGTTCGCTTCTTCTGTGACTCCTATAGATGCTATGCAATGGAATAGATTCAAAAGAACGAATGACTCAGACTAGAAGATATTCAGTTTTTTTCCCTGATTTTCTCCCTAATTTAGTCATGTCCAATTCCTCTCCGTCACTCCCACATTAAGACTACTACTATCACTCAGTCTGGAGGGCCAAAAACTATAATATGTTCTTAGCTGCATTGTAATATTTTCATTACTGAAACAATAGCCGAAATTTGTGTATGTAGACATACTGTTTTTCGTAAAAGCATTCCGCTGGTTTTTACGTCTTTGTTTCAGAGAATTATCATTACAAGTCCCGCTTTGACTTGAACACCACTCGTAGATCAGTGTGATGATGTATATTAGTCTAAAAAAATATGTATTTAGGCTTTACAGTAACAGTCACACTTGTATACTATTGTTCCTTTTTTTCGGTGCCAGTTTATGGGATAGCAGTGTAAGCTCTGCACATTTGTCACATCATCAAAAGGAATTTCGATTATTATCGAGTGAAGCATCTTTTACCCACAGAAACCTTTACTCCCCTTTCTCCTACCGCTCATGTTCATGGTTGCGTGTGGCTGGAGCCAATCACAACTGTCCTCCGGCTCAACACCAAGTTTATTATTGGATAATGCATAACGTACACGAGTCGTTGTGAGGTCAGGAAGTAAACTTCCCTCCTTTTAATCAAGTAGTCAGCTAGCTTAAATGCCAATTCCTTTTATCGAAGAAGATGGCTAAAAGAAAAAAAGATGAGGAGTGTTGTACTTTTTAGCAGGAATGGACAGAGGGATTCGCCCTTTGTGGAGAGAGCAGGTTCTGCTGTGTGTCTAATATGCAATAATAAAATTGCATTAATGAAACGCTCAAATACAAAGCGTCACTTCGACACACGCCATACTACATTTGCATCGAAATATCCTGCGGGGGACAGCAGGAAGAAAGAGTTACTGTGCAGAGTGCAAGCTAGTTAGGACTAAACAAGGTGACTGGAATTCAGCTCGCTTTGCTGGTGCTTTAGCAATTGTGAGTAACTGAAAGCCATTCGCAGATAGAGAGTATACCAAAACATTCATGCTTGATGTTGCCAATGACCTTTCTAACGACTTTTTAGATAAAGACAAGATAATCAAACAAATAAAAGACATGCCTCTGTCGGCAAGAACTGTTTACGATCGTACCATCATGATGGCAAATCGTTTTCAACCTTCCTAAGTTGTCCCACATCACCCCACTCCTCTGCTTCCTCCACTGGCTTCCTGTAGCTGAATTCAAAACCCTGATGCTCGCCTAAAAATGGCCCAGCACCCAATTACCTCTCTGCCCTAATCACGCACTGATTAGTGCACGCACTGCACCACGTTCCCTCCGATCCTCCGGCACTGCTCGCCTTGTTCCACCATCTATTAGGGATCAAGGATGACATTCATCCAGGCTCTTTTCTTTTCTGGCACCTAGGTGGTGGAACAAACTTCCTCTAGATCTCCATACAGCATCTTTAAACGACGACTCAAGACGCATCTTCAATACTTGGAGTAATTACCATTTAAAAAAAAAACTCTTCCCAGTTGCGTTTGACTGATGGCACTTAGTTATTAACCTATTAACCCAGTGTAAGTATGTATCCAATGATGTAAACTAAGCACTTTTTGTAAGTCGCTCTGGATAAGAGCATCTGACAAATGCTTAAATGTACATGTAAATGCATTAATAATAGACTGTCATTGCTCTTGTCAGACCTGAGAAGATTTGAACACACATTTGTATAGATCCCACAAATTTAATTAATTTGAAATTCTTTATAGTAACATAAGTGTATTTAACTATATTAAGTCAGCTCAGTCGATCCCGCTAATTGTCATTTACAGACCTCCAGGGCCGTACTCTGAATTTCTTAGTGAATTTGCAGATTTCCTTTCAAACCTAGTCGTTTCTGTAGACAAAGTGTTAATTGCTGAAGATTTTAATATTCATTTTGAAAACCCAGAAGACCCTCTGAGAACAGCATTTATGTCCATACTGGACTCAGTAGGAGTAAATCAGTGTGTAGTAGGACCCACTCATAAAGCAGGTCACACTTTAGATTTAATAATATTATTCGGATTAAGTATAAGAAATTTATTCACAATTCCACTATCTGAAGTTATCTCAGATCACTATCTTGTCTCAATTCAAGTGTGTCACAATAATAATGTACACACAGCGCCGCGCTACCGTATGAAACGTACATTCACATCAACTACCAAACAGAGTTTTATCAGTAATCTCCCAGAGTTCCCAACTTCGATTAGATCACCGTCTGACCCCACAGAACTCGATCAGGCGACTGAATATTTAGAGTCGACATTTCGCTATACCTTAGATAATGTAGCTCCAGTCAAAAGAAAAATTATTAGAGATAAGAAACTTGCTCCCTGGTATAATGATCACACGCGCACTTTGAAACAGACCGCTCGGAAATTAGAACGTAAATAGCGTCAAACTAAATTGCTAGTATTTCAAAAAGCATGGAAGGAGAGCATCTTGAACTATAGAAAAGCTCTTAGTGTAGCTAGATCAACATATCTCTCCACTCTTATAGAAAATAACAAAAATAATCCTAGATTCTTATTTAATGCTGTAGCCAAATTAACCAGAAATAAGACCACTGCAGAAATCTCCACAACAACATCATGCAATAGTGAGGACTTCATGAACTTTTTTAATAATAAAATTGTAAATATTAGGCATAAAATTGAGGTTTTGAAACCGAACAATGTAATTGATGCAGATGTTAATCTAGCCATGTCAGATCAGAACCTAGAATACTTTACTCCCCTTGAAGAGAATGAACTAATTTCACTCATCTCTTCTGCAAATTCATCAACCTGTATATTAGATCCTGTACTGACACATTTTCTTAAACAGATAGTACCAGCAATAACAGAACCCCTGTTGAGAATAATTAATTCTTCACTCAGCATTGGTTATGTTCCAAAATCTTTTAAATTAGCAGTTATCAAACCAATAATTAAGAAACCTGACCTCGACCCCTGTCAGGTGTCCAGTTACAGGCCAATATCAAACTTCCCCTTTATCTCTAAGATTCTGGAAAAGATAGTAGCGGAGCAGCTATGCTCATATCTACATAGAAATGGCATACATGAACTGTATCAGTCAGGATTTAGGCCTCATCACAGTACAGAGACAGCACTCGTTAAAGTAGTAAATGACATCCTATTGGCCTCTGATCAGGGTTGTGTAACTATGCTTGTATTACTCGACCTCAGTGCAGCTTTTGACACCGTTGATCAAGCTATTCTACTTCACAGATTAGAAAATGTAGTAGGAATTAAGGGTACAGCCCTCTCCTGGCTCAGATCCTATCTGACCCATCGTTATCAGTATGTAGACTTAAATGGTAATTATTCTGCATCTTCTCTAGTGGAGTTTGGCGTTCCGCAGGGTTCAGTTTTAGGTCCACTGCTTTTTTCCCTTTACATGCTTCCTCTGGGCAACATAATCCGTAAGCATGGTATTAGTTTTCATTGTTATGCTGACGATACACAGTTATATGTCTCAGCAAAACCTGATGAGAAAAAACAGCTTACTAAAATTGAGCAATGTGTGCAGGACATGAGAAATTGGATGCTAATTAACTTCCATCTGCTAAATCCGGATAAGACAGAAGTTCTAGTCATAGGACAGGATAGCATTCTTTCACCTCAGAAATATTGCCAGGATAAGTAATTTATTGTCGCTAAACGATGCAGAAAAACTAGTTCATGCTTTTATCACCTATAGGTTGGACTATTGTAATGCCTTACTGTCTGGTTGTTCAGCTAGATGCATAAATAAGCTTCAGCTAGTCCAGAATGCAGCAGCGAGAGTCCTCACTAGAACCAGAAGATATGAGCACATCACCCCTATCTTATCTTCACTGCATTGGCTCCCTGTGAAATTTCGCATTGATTTTAAAATACTACTCTTGACATATAAAGCATTAAATGGTCTCGCGCCGCAGTACCTGAGCAAACCGCTAGTGTCTTACGAACCGCCACGCCTACTTCGACCAAAGGATGCAGGCTGCTTGTCAGTACCGTGTATTGTGAAAAATACAGCTGGGGGCAGAGCTTTTTCTTACAAAGCCCCAAAATTATGAAATAGTCTTCCAAATAGTATTCGGGACTCAGACACAGTCTCAGTGTTTAAGTCCAGGCTAAAAACCTATTTATTTAATCAAGCATTTTTATAAATAGATTAGCCTTAGGTAAAGAAGCAGATCTGGGGGACTCATGGACGTAGAGTATTATGGTGAACTGGTATGTTTGGATGCTGTCCTCCCCACTCTCATTGATCACTCAGGTTTGTTGACGGTGAGGTGATTGTTTGCTTTACATTTCAGTTCCTTCTCATGTATGTGTTTCCTTCTGGCTCTCCCTTTTAGTTATGCTGTCATAGTTAGTCCTACCGGAGTCTCTGCTTGCACTCTACAGTTAATATACATTCACATTATACATTGTGTGACTGTGACCATACCTAACTGCCATCTCTCCTCTTCTTCTCTTTCCCCCCCTCTTTCTCTTTCCTCTCTCCTCCTGTCTCCCCCTTTCACTCTTTCTCTCTCTCTGTCGAGCTACACATGTCGTTCCTGAGCTGCCAGTGATCCAGACTCCCTCTGCCCTCCGGACCTGTCTGACCCATCCTGGTGCCCCGCTTCTGGCTGAAGATCTCGTCACATGGATGCCCCGTGTGTCTCTCTGGGATGCGTCTGGTGTCTGGGGATGATTCTCTCTACCTAGAAAATGGGCCTTGACTGGTGTTGGCAACTGTTTCTCTGGGGACTTGACAGTTCGATAGTTCAGGACTGAAACTTCTTACAAGTCTACCTGGGTCTTCAATAACTACCTGGACTCCATATTAATATCAATTAACATCAGCTATTATAGCTGAACTGCCTCCCACCCTACACACTGTATAAATGCAGATCATTTACTGCTTTCTGTTTCACTCAAATGAGGATGGGTTCCCTGTTGAGTCTGGTTCCTCTCAAGGTTTCTTCCTATTACCATCTCAGGGAGTTTTTCCTTGCCACTGTCGCCCTCGGCTTGCTCACCAGGGACAAACTGACCATTTTGATTCATACAAATTCACATTTCATACAAACTTAAATAATTCTTTTGACTGTGTAAAGCTGCTTTGCGGCAATGAAAATTGCTAAAAGCGCTATAGAAATAAAATTGAATTGAATTGAATTGAATTAAGGGAGTAAAGGATGCCGAAGTGTGTAAAGGGGTGCTTTCATATTTATTAGATTCTAATACAAAAGACTACTTTCAACATACAGTATTAACTGAACTGAGGCAAGTAATTAAGTTAATCCTTATAAATAGCCTGACTGAACTTCAGTCAGGCATCTAGCTTTTGTTGTTTATATTGAGGTTTGAGTGAATATGTTTTGTTTGTCAAAGAAAGGTATTAAAGTTTACAAGTGATTGGAAAAAGGAGCTTGTTGCTTTTGTTTTGGTACTTTATATTAAATAAAGACAAGTTTTTGGAAACCTACATCTTGCCTCCTGCGAATATGCCACCTAAACACACACGCCGACCAAAGAAACATGACAGAAAGCTAGACCGTATAAGTGGCAGAGCTGGGAGGGCTGCAGGCTTGCCGAACCGGCGGACTTGCTGGAGGACAGCGAGGTGCAGAGAGAGAGAGAGAGAGAGAGGCGCGGCAAAGCTGGGAAGGCTGCAGGCTCGCCATCCGGCGGACGCCATTTAAGTGTGAGGCAGCTCGGGCATGCAAGACCAAGCACCTACAAAGAGGTACGGGCCAAGGAGGCCTGTTACGAAGGAGGCGAGAGGGAAAAGGAACCCCAGACTGAGCAGCAACGGTGAAGGAGGGGAACGAACAGTATCTGCATGTTTTGGGCTGAGCACAATGAGGAGCGCTTTCGAGGCCTGCGGGAGCAGGTAAAACAGCTCCAAAATCTGCTCATCCAAGTGCGTGAGAGCCACGCTGCAGGCCCGGATGTTCTCTCTCTCTCTTCTCCGTTCAACGCAGAGGACTACGCGCCGTCGCAGAGCAGCGAGGACAACGCGCGTCCTTCCACTGCCTGTAAGCGACAAGAACGTAGCAGCCTGGAGAGCATTGTTCTTCCTCCGCCACCTGGCTTTGAGGACATCGGCTCCGCAGACTCCAAGAGCCACGAGCATCGCTTTTGCTCTGCCGCCACCGAGCTCCGTTGGCGTCGCGTCAGCTCTGCCACCCCTGCCCGACGTAGAGGACTACGCACCACTGCTGCATGGCGATGAAGACGCGTTTCCTCCACCTCCGCCGCCTCTGTCCGACGTGGAGGACTCCACCTCTCAATCTGCTTGCTCAATCTGCACAGCAAGCGTCGCTTCAAATTTGCCGCCTCCAAGCTGCACAGCAAGCGTCGCTTTAGATCTGCCGCCTCCAAGCTGCACAGCTAGCGGCGTTTCAGCACTGCAGCCACTAAGCTCAGCATACGTCGCATCAGCTCCTCACCCGTCGAGATCCGCGGACATTGCCCCAGCCCTGCCTCCGCCTCCAGGCTTCGAAGAAATCAGCCCAGAGCCGGTTCAGCTCCAGCTGGGCTTTGGGGATTGTGTTATGCAGGCGTTGCGGCCCTGCTCGAGGGAGGGGATCGACTGCCTCTGTGTTGGGAGGCCAGACTGGGACCGCTGGGGTGGGAGTCCGGGACTTCCGGCAACGGTCCGGAGGGGCATTTTTAAGGGGGGGGTACTGTAAGGGTCAACCCCTAGAGGGCGCCAAGTTTGCGGTCACTTGCTAATTTTTTTGTTTTTGTTTGGTGCTTTCTTTTCTACATTCTACAACAATACTGGGGATTTCAAAACTATAAAATAACACGTATGGATTTAGGTAATTGCGTAACAACAGTAAGTTGTTATTTTAAGACACAGAGGTCAGCCTTTCTGTAATAGTTCTTGCAAGAACAGTATTGTCAAGTGCATTTGCAAAATCCGTCAAGCACCATAATGAAACTGGCTCTCATGAAGGCCATCCCAGGAGGGCGAGACCAAAACCTACCTCTGCCGCAGACGAGAAGTTCATTTAGAGTTATCAGCCTGAAAAATGACCAATTAACAGCACCTCAAATTAGAGGCGTTATGAATTTGTTTTGAATTTAATGCAGGCAGCTACAGGAAGCCAGTGCAGGGAAGGGGGAGTGGGGTGGTGTGGGAGAACTTGGGAAGGTTAAAAACGAGACGTGCTGCTGCATTCTGGATCAGTTGCAGAGGACGAATCATGGACAGAGGCAGGCCTGCCAGGAGTGAGTTGCAGTAGTTTTCAGTATTTCAGTGAACCATGAAGTGAATGTAATTTTGTTTAGTTCAATCAACATAACATTCATGATTTTGTATTAATCTATTCAATTAATCTAAAATTAATATTATGTTTGACCAAAGAAAAAAACTTTAATTTTCATTGAGTTTATTTAATAACATTGTTACAATTCAATTCAATTCAATTTTATTTGTATAGCGCTTTTAGCAATTATCATTGCCGCAAAGCAGCTTTACACAATCAAAAGTATTATTTAAGTTTTTTATGAAATGTAAATTTGTATGAATCAAAATGGTCAGTTTGTCCCTGGTGAGCAAGCCGAGGGCGACAGTGGCAAGGAAAAACTCCCTGAGATGGTAATAGGAAGAAACCTTGAGAGGAACCAGACTCAACAGGGAACCCATCCTCATCTGGGTAAAACAGAAAGCAGTAAATGATCTGCATTTTTACAGTGTGTAGGGTGGGAGGCAGTTCAGCTATAATAGCTGATGTTAATTGATGTTAATATGGAGTCCAGGTTGTTATTGAAGACCCAGGTAGTAAGAAGTTCCAGTCCTAAACTATCGAACTGTCAAGTCCCCAGAGAAACAGTTGCCAACACCAGTCAAGGCCAGAACCATTTTCTAGGTAGAGAGAATCATCCCAGAAAGAGTGAAAGGGGGAGACAGGAGGAGAGAGGAAAGAAAAAGAGGGGGGGAAAGAGAAGAAGAGGAGAGATGGCAGTTAGGTATGGTCACAGTCACACAATGAATAATGTGAATATATATTAACTGTAGAGTGCAAGCAGAGACTCCGGCAGGACTAACTATGACAGCATAAGTAAAAGGGAGAGCCAGAAGTAAACACGAACATGAGGGCTTGCTGAGATGTAAAGCAAACAATCACCTTACTGTCAGCAAACCTGAATGATCAATGAGAGTGAGGAAGACAGCATCCAAACATACCAGTTCACCATAATACTCTACGTCCATGAGTCCCCCAGATTTGCTCCTTTACCTATGGCAAATCTATTTATAAAAATGCTTGGCTAAATAAATAGGTTTTTAGCCTGGACTTAAACACTGAGACTGTGTCTAAGTCCCGAACACTATTTGAAAGACTATTCCATAATTTTGGGGCTTTGTAAGAAAAAGCTTTGCCCCCAGCTGTATTTTTCATAATACGCGGTACTGACAAGCAGCCTGCATCCTTTGATCGAAGTAGGCGCGGCTGATCGTAAGACACTAGCAGTTCGCTCAGGTACTGCGGCGCGAGACCATTTAATGCTTTGTATGTCAAGAGTAGTATTTTAAAATCAATGCGAAATTTCACAGGGAGCCAATGCAGTGAAGATAAGATAGGGGTGATGTGCTTATATCTTCTGGTTCTAGTGAGGACTCTCGCTGTTGCATTCTGGACTAGCTAAAGCTTATTTATGCATCTAGCTGAACAACCAGACAGTAGGGCATTACAATAGTCCAACCTAGAGGTGATAAAAGCATGAACTAGTTTTTCTGCATCATTTAGCGACAATAAATTCCTTATCCTGGCAGTATTTCTGAGGTGAAAGAATGCTATCCTGGTGATATTATCTACATGAACTTCAAATAAAAGGCTGGAATCAATAATCACACCAAGGTCTTTCACTGTTGCATTTGATGGAACAGAAAGGCCATCTAAAGTTACGGTGTGATGTAAAATTTTACTCCTAGCTGTATGCGGTCCTATGACTAGAACTTCTGTCTTATCCGGATTTAGCAGAAGGAAGTTAATTAGCATCCAATTTCTTATGTCCTGCACACATTGCTCAATTTTAGTAAGCTGTTTTTTCTCATCAGGTTTTGCTGAGACATATAACTGTGTATCGTCAGCATAACAATGAAAACTAATACCATGCTTACGGATTATGTTGCCCAGAGGAAGCATGTAAACGGAAAAAAGCAGTGGACCTAAAACTGAACCCTGCGGAACGCCAAACTCCACTAGAGAACATGCAGAATAATCACCATTTAAGTCTACATACTGATAACGATGGGTCAGATAGGATCTGAGCCAGGAGAGAGCTGTACCCTTAATTCCTACTACATTTTCTAATCTGTGAAGAAGAATAGCATGATCAATGGTGTCAAAAGCTGCACTGAGGTCGAGTAATACAAGCATAGTTACACAACCCTGATCAGAGGCCAATAGGATGTCATTTACTACTTTAACGAGTGCTGTCTCTGTACTGTGATGAGGCCTAAATCCTGACTGATACAGTTCATGTATGCCATTTCTATGTAGATATAAGCATAGCTGCTCCGCTACTATCTTTTCCAGAATCTTAGAGATAAAGGGGAGGTTTGATATTGGCCTGTAATTGGACAGCTGACAGGGGTCGAGGTCAGGTTTCTTAATTATTGGTTTGATAACTGCTAATTTAAAAGATTTTGGAACATAACCAATGCTAAGGAAAGCATTAATTATTCTTAACAGTGGTTCTGTTATTGCTGGTACTATCTGTTTAAGAAAATGTGTCGGTACAGGATCTAATATACAGGTTGATGAATTTGCAGAAGAGATGAGTGAAATTAGTTCATTCTCTTCAAGGGAAGAGACGCCTGCACCTTGCCGACCAACGTCCGGCAAAAAAAAGGGTTCACCAACACCCGGGAAAAAAAAAGGGGGACAAAATCCAAAAGATCCAAAAATGATCCAAAAATGACGCAATACTCGCAGTGGTGTTGAGTGAAAGGTAATAATTTATTTACAGTGCTTGAGAGGGGTCCCAGTGGAAAACAAAACAAAAAAAAAAAAGCTATATACAAAATAACAAAATAACACCATACAAAAAAAAAGAAAAAATGAAAACAAACAGATAAACGTACACACACTCCAATTGCGAAATATAGCTCACGGCACCACAGTTGCACTTTATAGTTCCCTTTATAGTTCAAACCCTGCCCATCTCAGAACAAACCAGGTGAAATTACCAGAAAAGGGAAGTATGACATGGTAAGTATATACATTTGTTTGTGCAACACACATAACATACATATAGTTAGGCATCCACTTCATGCTCTTTTGGTCTTAGTCATTATAGACTTAAATAACAGAAACAAATAACAGAAAAAAACATTACAAACCAAACACAAACATACATACTTCCTTTTATGACAAACAATGGATGAGTCGGCTTCCGGTTGCTTTGCGGCGGCGCGTAGTGACTCTGACACTATATCGCCAGGCTGCTAGTTGTCGCTCGGGTTAGCCGGCCGATGGTAGAAAGCAACGCGGAAGACCGACTAAAACACTGAACAAACGCTAACAAACACTGACCACCGGCAAATACACAAGATATACAAAACACAAAACAATAGAGAAATCAAATATGTGTCTGTTGGTATGCACAGCAAGGAATACTTTTGGGGAATGGAAATGGAGTGGATATGTTCGTGTGTATGTGAAACCAGTATACAAATGGTGTGCGTGTGCACCCGCATCGCCTCAGCATGGGGAGTACGGAGGAGGAGTGAGGTAAGACGTGATTGTGTGTGTGTGTGTGTGTGTGTGTATGTATGTAAACCGACAGGGACAGGTCATTTTGTGACATCACCTCTCCCCTCTCCAGGCCGCAAACTGACCGGGTACCGAGACAGGTAGTCGGCTATCTTGTTCTGGAGTCCAGGTCGATGTCGAATTTTAAATTGGTATGGCTGCAGGGAAAGATACCATCTGGTGACACGGGAGTTGTGATCCTTCATTGTATGGATCTATGTCAGGGCTCTGTGATCTCTCCAGTAGGAACTTCCTTCCCAGCAGGTAGTACCTGAGGCTCTCCAATGCCCACTTGATCGCCAGGCCTTCCTTCTCCACTGTGGAGTATCGCGTCTCTCTTGGTAACAACTTCCTGCTCAGGAAAGCAATAGGCCTTTCTTCACCTGCCTCTCCCTGGGCCAGGACTGCACCAATCCCCACAGCAGAAGCATCCACCTGCACAACAAACCCCTTAGTGAAATCTGGACTCTTGAAGACTGGACCTGAACACATCTGTTTTTTTAAGATATTAAAGGCTGCTTCACACTCCTCAGTCCAAGTAATAGGGTTCTTCACACTTTTGCCAAGCAGGTTGGTTAGTGGGAAATCAGTAGTGGAGAAGTCCGGAATGAAGCGTCGGTACCATCCTACCAACCCCAGGAAAGACCGGACGTCTTTCTTAGTCCTCGGTCTTGGACTACTTGGGGTCTCATCTCCCCATTTCCCAGGTGGTATCCAAGGTAATTGGTTTCTGATCTAGCCCACTCACATTTAGCCACATTTAAGGTCAGGCCAGCCTTTTGGATCTTGCTCAGGGTTTTTTTAAGGTGCAGAAGATGGTCTTCCCAGGTTGTACTGTATATGACGACATCATCCAGATAGGCGGCTGACCATTCTTCACAGCCCCTGAGGACTTGGTCCATCAGACATTGAAACATTGCGGGTGCCCCATGCAGTCTGAACGGTAGAACCGTGAAATGGAACAGCCCCAACGGGGTACGGAACGCTGTGTAGGGTCTCGACGCCTCCTCCAGGGGTACTTGCCAATAGCCATTGGTTGCCCAATTCTCTCCAGAAGATCGTCGATGTATGGCATAGGGTAAGCATCAAATCTTGACTGGGCATTCAGCTTTTAAAAATCAATGCAGACCCGTAAGGTGTTGCGGCTTTTTTTGGGACGATAACGATCAAGCTACTCCACTCACTCTTGGAGGGTTCAATAATTCCCAACTCCAGCATCATCTCAATCTCTGCCTTTAGGGGTGCCACCAGCCTTTCAGGCACTCTGTATGGCCTCTAACGAGTAGGTGTTGGATCAAGAAGGTGGATTTCATGTTGTACCAGGTTGGTCCGCCCAGGCCTCTGACGAAACAACGGAGGGTACTGATCCAGGAGATAATGCAGCTTAGCTTGCTTGGGCTCTTCCAGATGAAGCAGATCAACCCCTGCTGGCTGTGCTGGTTCTCTCACTGTCTGCTCTGGTTGGTCGTCCTCCTGATCCTCTTCTACTTCTCGGATTAGCAGAGGCGTTTCAGGTTTGTTGGGTGGCTCTTTCCACTCCTTCAGCAGGTTGATGTGGTAAGTCTGTGTTGCCTTGCCTTTGTCAGGGTGATGAATCTCATATGTTACTGGTCCCATCTTGCGAACAACAGAGTAGGGTCCTTGCCACTTCATCAGCAGTTTGTTTGCTGAGGTAGGGAGTAATAACAGTACCTTTTGTCCAGGTTGCAGCTCTCGGGTTCTGGCGTGCTGGTCATACCATTTCTTTTGGGCTTGTTGTGCCTGTCGGAGGTTCTCTTGGGCCATCTCTCTGTAGCGCTCCAGGCGGTCCCTCATCTCCAGGACGTATTGGATAATGCCCTTCTCAGACTTGTCCATCTTCTGAGACGAAGCGGCCTCCCAGCTCTTTCGCAGGAGATCCAGTGGTCCTTGGACCTGCCATCCATACAGGAGCTCAAATGGAGAAAAGCCTGTAGATGCTTGTGGTACCTCCCTGTAGGCAAACAACAAGAATGGTAGCCACTTGTCCCAGTCCCTTCCAGTGTCAGAGACGAATTTGCGGAGCATGTTCTTGAGCGTTTGGTTAAAACGTTCCACCAGTCCATCAGTCTGAGGGTGGTATGGGCTGGTCTTGATCGCGGTGATGCCTAGCTGTCGATCCAGTAGCTTTATCAGCCGTGACGTGAAGTCCCCTGGTCTGTGAGGATTTCCTCTTGTATCCCCACCCTGGAGAACAGCTGGACAAGAGCATTGATGATCTTGGACGTAGTCTTGAAGCGAAGAGGGAAAGCCTCAGGGTACCTTGTCGCATAATTGCTGACGACCAGGATGTATTGGTGCCCTGCACTGCTCTTTTCCAGAGGTCCCACAATGTCCATGGCGATACGCTGAAACGGGAGAGATCACAGGCAGAGGAAGTAAAGGTGCCTTATCCTGTCGGCGCACAGCACTTGTTTTTTGGCATGTGGGGCATGTGGTGCAGTAAGTCTGTACATCAGTGTACATGGAGGGCCAAACAAACCGTGAGCTTATGCGAGCATATGTTTTCTGATGTGCCATATGTCCTGCCCATGGGGTACTGTGTGCTAAGTGTAACACAATGGGATGACAACAAGTGGGGACAACCAAATGGGTGAACTTGGGTGTTTGCATATACAATATATCATTAATAACAACATATTTTTCCCCACACAAGTCAGTTTGTTTATCAACACACACTTTAGCAAACAGAGGTTTTAACGACACATCCGCTTTTTGCAGTTCTGCAATGTTTTCTGGAACCTTCCAGCTATGAACTTCAAGACCCTCAGTTTGGATCTCAGGGGCTGGGGTACCGAGACCTTTTTCTAGTCGTCGTTGACGACGTGTCTTTTTGGGGCCCTTAGTCCCGCCTTGCAACAGACTATGGTGTAAGTCTGGCAAAGGCTGCAGACCTGCCTTAACCTGGGCTCGTGTTACAACCGGACAAGCAACTTCAGCATGGTCAGAAGTAATTACAAAGTCTCTGGTAGAATGCAAATGGTCAGTGAGCACCAGCAAATCTCTTCCCAAAATCATATCAGCAGGTAGATCATCAACAACAGCCACATTCAACAGATAAGTTTAGTCTTGTATACACACATTAACTTCTGTTTGGGGGTACTGCTTTACATTCCCATGAACACATTGTACATTGACCAGCTTAGCAAATGTGACATGTGACATGTGACATCTTTTAAGCAATGTTAATGAGCTACCAGTGTCCAACAGAGCATTCAAACATTGTCCATTTACAATCACTGGAACATATTGTGTATTGTGTGAACTGTTCAACTCAATGTCCTCCTCCCTTGGGACATAACAAAACCCAGTCAATTTTGTTTTACGAACCGGACACACTGTTGCTTTGTGACCTGGTTGTTGGCAATAATAGCAAACAAGTCTTTTTTCTGGAGCTACCTTCTGTGTACGAGCAACATTTAAGTCAACATAAGGGCCATCAGGGCCACTGATAGAACTTTTAAAGTTACCTTTCGTGGGTTGAGTGCGCTGACTACCACGGTGAGCATTGATGTACTGCTGAGCTAGTTTAGCAGCTTCTAGTCCAGTTGTTGGCTCATGTTCCTTCACCCACACTCGGATGAAGGAACATGAGCCATAGGGAAGAACCCGAAGTAGCTGTTCCAGGACTACGATCTCGTCAATCTCCTCCTTGGTGTGCAGCTCAGGCCTCACCCAACGCCAGTACAAGTTCTGCAGCCGATGGTAAGTTTCAGTTGGTGACTCCCCAGCTGGAATGGAGACGGCACGGAACCGCTAATGGTAAGTCTCTGGAGAGATGTTAGACTTTTACAAGAGCGCCTCCTTCAAGTCCGCGTAGACCTCCGCTCGATCCTCGTCCATAGCCAGGTATGCCTCCAGTGTCTGCCCGGTTAACAGTGGAACAAGACGATAACTCCACTCGTCCTCTGGCCACCTCCAGGTCTTAGCCAGACGCTTGAAGCAACGCAAGAAGTTCTCAATGTCCTCCCCCTGTTGGAAGACTGGCAGCTTTGGCTCTGATCTTTGGCTTTTGGCTCTGATCTTTGGCTGCTGGGCGCTATGTCGGTCGGTGTGTCTCTGTCTCTCTGATAAGCTGTTCTCCTGTGCTGAGCTGGTGTTGGGAGCTCCATCCGTGGGCTCTCACCATCAACCGACCCCTCAGCTAATCGAACAGCTTGCAGAATCGACTCTCGTAGATTTTGTAGCTCTAGAAGATAACGCTGCTCTCTCCGCTCTTAAGCGTTTAGGAAGTCACCCATCACAGCATACATCTCACCTCCAGATGACGCTGCTGGAGAGACGGGTCTGTCTTGAGATGACGTGGACTTGGGACGAACAGGCACGAGATCCTCCTCTCTCTCTTTCTCCGTAGAATTGACAGTTTCCCAGGCCACATCCTTCTCAGTCACTGCTTTGGACTGGGAGCGAAGCCCCACTCTAGGCTTCCTGCCTCTCATCACTGTCTTGCGAGTAGCCATCCCACTTCTGACACCAATTGTAAAACGCCTGCACCTTGCCGACCAACGTCCGGCAAAAAAAGGGGTTACCAACACCCGGGAAAAAAAAAGGGGGAAAAAAAGATCCAAAAATGATCCAAAAATTACGGCAATACTCGCAGTGGTGTTGAGTGAAAGGTGATAATTTATTTACAGTGCTTGAGAGGGGTCCCAGTGGAAAACAAAAAAAAAAAAACCAAAGCTATATACAAAATAACAAAATAACATTATACAAAAAAAAAGGAAAAATGGAAACAAACAGATAAACGTACGCACACTCCAATTGCGAAATATAGCTCACGGCACCACAGTTGCATGCTCGCTGGCCAGGTAAACCGACCCTGTACACTGGTTTGGGGCTTCCCTTTATAGTTCAAACCCCGCCCATCTCAGAACAAACCAGGTGAAATTACCAGAAAAGGGAAGTATGACATGGTAAGTATATACATTTGTTTGTGCAACACACATAACATACATATAGTTAGGCATCCACTTCATGCTCTTTTGGTCTTAGTCATTATAGACTTAAATAACAGAAACAAATAACAGAAATAAACATTACAAACCAAACACAAACATACATACTTCCTTTTATGACAAACAATGGTTGAGTCGGCTTCCGGTTGCTTTGCGCCGGCGCGTAGTAACTCTGACACTATATCGCAAAGCTGCTAGGTGTCCCTCGGGTTAGCCGGCCGATGGTAGGAAGCAACGCGGAAGACCGACTAAAACACTGAACAAACGCTAACAAACACTGACCACCGGCAAATACACAAAATATACAAAACACAAAACAATAGACAAATCAAATATGTGTGTGTTGGTATGCACAGCGAGAATTACTTTTGGGGAATGGAAATGGAGTGGATATGTTCATGTGTATGTGAAACCAGTATACAAAATGGGGAGTACGGAGGAGGAGTGAGGTAAGACGTGATTGTGTGCGTGTGTGTGTATGTATGTGCTGTGCAAACCGACAGGGACAGGTCACTTTGTGACAGGGAGTAAAGTATTCTAGGTTCTGATCTGACATGGCTAGATTAACATCTGCATCAATTACATTGTTCGGTTTCAAAGCCTCAATTTTATGCCTAATATTTACAATTTTATTATTAAAAAAGTTTATGAAGTCCTCACTATAGTTGTGGAGATTTCTGCAGTGGTCTTATTTCTGGTTAATTTGGCTACAGCATTAAATAAAAATCTAGGATTATTTTTGTTATTTTCTATAAGAGTGGCGAGATATGTTGATCTAGCTACACTAAGAGCTTTTGTATAGTTTAGGATGCTCTCCTTCCATGCTTTTTGAAATACTAACAATTTAGTTTGACGCCATTTACGTTCTAATTTCCGAGCGGTCTGTTTTAAAGTGCGCGTGTGATCGTTATACCAGGGAGCAAGTTTCTTATCTTTAATAATTTTTCTTTTAACTGGAGCTACATTATCTAAGGTATAGCAAAATGTCGACTCTAAATATTCAATCGCCGGATCGAGTTCTGTGGGGTCAGACGGTGATCTAATCGAAGTTGGAAACTCTCGGAGATTACTAATAAAACTCTGTTTGGTAGTTGATGTGAATGTACGTTTCATACGGTAGTGCGGCGCTGTGCGTACATTATTACTGTGACACACTTGAATTGAGACATGATCTGAGATAACTTCAGATAGTGGAATTGTGAATAAATTTCTTATACTTAATCCGAATAATATTATTAAATCTAAAGTGTGACCTGCTTTATGAGTGGGTCCTACTACACACTGATTTACTCCTACCGAGTCCAGTATGGACATAAATGCTGTTCTCAGAGGGTCTTCTGGATTCTCAAAATGAATATTAAAATCTCCAGCAATTAACACTTTGTCTACAGAAACGACTAAGTTTGAGAGGAAATCTTCAAATTCACTAAGAAATTCAGAGTACGGCCCTGGAGGTCTGTAAATAACAATTAGTGGAATCGACTGAGCTGACTTAATATAGTTAAATACACTTATGTTACTATAAAGAATTTCAAATTAATTAAATTTGTGTTCGTGTTTTTGTACAATAGTCAGATTATCGTTGTGAATAACTGCGACGCCTCCTCCTCTACCAGTTAACCGAGGCTGGTCTATGTAGCTGTATCCAGGAGGACTAGCTTCATTTAGAGCTACATACTCGTCCTGTTTAATCCAGGTTTCTGTTAAACAGAGTATATCAAACTCCTGATCTGTGATAATTTCATTAACTATAACTGCTTTAGATGCAAGAGATCTAATATTTAACAGCCCTAGCTTCAGATCAGAGGTGCCGGCTGCGCATTTAGTATGATCTGAGTTTGTGGTCTTTATGTTAATTAAATTACTAAAACAGACTTTCTGAGTCTTTCTAAATTTGTTTTTAGCTCGGGGAACAGACACAGTCTCAATATGATAAACCCTGAGTGACGACTCTATACAGCTAGCAGACGGTTGGTTTAGCCTTTCTGTCTGCTCCCTGGCCTGGGTTCTGGATTGTGACCGATTAACTAGGCCTCTTCTGAGACTATGAGCTATACTACAAGAAATGAGAGCAGCACCTTCCCAAATGGGATGGACACCGTCCCGTCCTAACAGGCCAGCACCACCTGGACATCCAGCGGTTCAGCGACCATAACCTGCTGTAAGCTATGTTGCCACGTCTCATTGAGATGGGACCAGAGCTAATTACTTCATCGGACATCGCCTTCGCTAATTTAAACACCTCTATAAAGTTATTTTTACTAACCTCTGACTGACGAAGGCGTATATCATTAGCTCCAGCATGTACCACTATCTTAGAGAACCTGTGCTGTCCTAGAGCCCTAAGATTACCTGCTATGTCTGGTGCTCTGCCTCCCAGGATACACCTAACCACTGCCGCTGGCGCCCCTAAAGGCCTGGCTAATTTCACGTGCCTCATTATAGAGTCTCCTATAACCAGAGCTCTTTCAGGTTTCTCAGTGGGTGCATCACTGAGAAGAGCAAACCTGTTGGACACGTGAAGCGCAGAAGAGGTGTGCTCCGGTGGGATAGCCTTAGCGTTAGCTTTGGCTGATCGAGTATGCCGCTGAGTCGTCACCCACTCGCCCTGCTGTGAGGGCTCTAATGCCGGAGTCGGGGACTGGTTATCCCGCCTGTGGCACCCAGACTGTCCGTTATGGGAATAACACTGCTCTCGCACTCTCTAACCCTCTCTAAAGTCTGGATGCGCTCCTTTAACTTAACGCTGATATCTTCTCCGTCAGAGTGCTCACTAACACACACCTATCACAAATAAAATTACCACTAACGACGGAGGAAGAATTTCTAAACATCCTGCACTCCACACACTGAACAAGCTGAATATTAGACATGATATCATACCTGAGTCGGAGTTCAGTACTTTAAATCAAGTTTAGAATTATAACAACCTCCAAATAATTAATCAGCGGACATGGCATTAAAGACGTACCTCTCGCTCAGTAAAGAGTGAAGGCCATCTGTTCTTGAACTCAGCAATAAAAGGTGATTCTTCTACCACCTTGTGCTCTGCTGAGCAAATGTTCTGTCCATCAGTCCCTTAATAACCTGCTCATTGTTTCTATTAGTCACCTCCGATAGTAGTGTAATCCTCAGCGTTTCTTGGTTTCTTCACTTGGTTAGGACTGCCAACGAATCCTTTTCGCTTATGGGAATTGATGTTTAGCTCAGAACAACCTGTGTTTCTCAATTTTGTTCTGTAGTTTGCCATCTTATATTTTAAACTAATTTTCCAGCCGTAGTAGCCACTCACAGAGCCATTTTCTTTTAAGCATGGATGTATCAAAGCAGCAGCTATATCATCAAGATCTGCACCTGAAGGGTATGCCTTGAAATTTATTATTTCTGAGGCTAAAGCATTAAAAATATCAGATTTAAGCTTGGGATTAGGACTCAAAACAGTACCATCAGTTTGATAAGCAATTTGAGCGTTTTGCAGTTCTTTTTCTGCATCAAAACTAAACTGTGGTATTGGGAAAGTATCAGGCCAAGCTTAACTTCTGACAATGATACAGATTCTGGAGTCGATCGTACAGATGACTGTGAGGAAGTAAGTATGTCTGTATCACAGAAAGATACTGAAGAGGTCTCGTTTCATTCTGGCACAGAACAAGAAAAGGTACTTGTAGAAGATGGCAAAAAAAATATTTTTGCGTGTAGCTCTGTCTTGTGAGTCCGAGGTTAAACTGAGGTTGACAAATTCATTAAAATACAGATCTTAATTGGGAAATTTAACCTTTTGTGGTGAGAGGAAGTTTTGCACTTCCCTCCAGAGTTTCGGGTTTTTCACCTGATAATCATTGGTTGTAATTAAGGAGCGTATAAAAGGGCGCTGTGAGAATAGACAGGTGTGGCGCTAATTCACCCCAGGTTGCGTCTCCGGAAGTTCGTTGCCGTGTGCGAGAGGTATGTTTGGTGTGCTGTACTTTGGTTACTTGTACACCTAAGTCATTATTTAACTAATCGCAATTTTCTTTGGGAAGCCGGCAAGTTTTAGGATCTTTATGGGATCCGAGGGAACGGATGAGCAGCTCATTTTAAAGAGCTGCGCGCTTCGTGCTCGTGTACCACGGGAGATGAATGCTACTGTTTAGTGGATTGGCTGCCAGATAGATGTGGTCTGCATCGCGCGGTAGGTGAGAGTTATCTTTGTTGGCACCCGCCACACAGGTATGTGCTGTATCTTTACTTTTATGTTCTTTTACATTTTAGGTAAATTGATCGGCTGGCGAGCATGCTTTTCTCACCTGTCTTTGGCTTTGTCGCTCACAACTTGGCTTGCAGCTTCAGCACTGCTGTTTTGCTTCAGTTGATTGTTTTGGTTTATTTTGTTTTTGTCTTTGTGACAGTTATTTTTGTTTTCTTTTTCTGCTTTGCTTCTTTAACAGCTCTTTGCTTTGCTTGTGCTGCTGCCTTGGGCTGGCTTATTTCTATATTTGTTTTTTGCTGCTTTGCTTGGTGTTGTCTGCCATTGCTTTAATGTAATTCACTGACTCCAAGTTTGGAGGTTGCTTTGCAGCTGTATTTGTCTTTTTGTTTTTTTTTGTTTTTGTAATTAAATTTGTTTTTTTTTTCTTTTAGGAGCTGGGAATGGAGAGAAGGCAGGCTAGCTGCTTATAGAGTGGCGTGCTTGTTTACAAAGTGTGGAGTGGTACTACATTTTCACTAGTGTGAGGTTGGTGCACGTGTGGTTATTTATTGTCGGGAAGGAGTGAAGTCCTGTACCTAGCCTGCCTCTCTATGGTTAAGCTCCCAGCTCCAATTTCTTTTCTTTGCTGGGGATGTTTTAATCTGTTTTAACGGTCATTTTCATATTGCGTGATCTGGAAATTTCCTGTATAAATAAAAACTTGTATTTTTGTATCCATGTCCCTGTGTTCTTATTGAGGGATTCAAACCTGCGTGTCTTAAACTTTCCCAGGTAACCAATCCTGGGTGGCGTAATCGGTAATTCAGTCTTTTAATGTTGGTCTAAAGGAATTTTCTGTTTAAATTTCCCGACATAGAGAAAAGACACCCACCACACCGCCACACTTTCATAATCATTTTCTTCTAAGATTACTAGGAGTTTGGCTATTGTTGCTATTGTGTTAAACTTGTCTGAAAGAGAGAAGTGGGATGAATATTAGTAAAATGTCAACAGACCAATATTTTAAGTAATTACATTCAACAAAATAGAAATAAAAACTATTAAATGAAATTTGAGATTGAGAATTTTGAAACTTCATACAAAGATAAGACTATCACATTGAACCATTGTATGTAATGGTATGTGGGTGGCCACTCACTATTTAAGACCAGTGATATTGGACCTACTCACTTTTACCGTCTCTAATTTAGTGCGTACTGTATGTCTTTCAGTCAAATCCATTCCACTTGCAAACAAATAGTACACAAACGTGTAAATAAAAGGTATGAATTTGAGTAGTGTAGTTTTTTTTTTTTATGTTTCGTCGGCAATGTATTGTTTTGGTCATGAAAATGCTGCAGTGTCAAGTAAACATACTGTGTGTGCACAAAGCGCCGGTGCGATCATTTGAGCTTGCATGAATTCAATTCAATTAAATTTTATTTATATAGCGCTTTTAACAATGGTCATTGTCTCAAAGCAGCTTCACAAAAAATTAAAGAATTTATTTATTTATTTATTTTTAGAAAAGAAAATATTTGGAAGTGTGTATGTGTGAGAAAATGTGTCTAGATAATAATTAGATGAATTAATGATGAATGAAATGTCTCTGATGAGCAAGCCAAGGGTGACGGCGACAGTGGCAAGGAAAAACTCCCTGAGATGGCAATAGGAAGAAACCTTGAGAGGAACCAGACTCAACAGGGAACCCATCCTCATCTGGGTGATAACAGATAGAAATAACATCATGTGTGTTGTGCAGGTGAAAGTTCAATATAACAGAAGTTGTGCAGATTAACATGAAGTCCAGTTCAGCACAGGGAGTCAGTAGGTGCAGAGGGCAGATGGGGTCTGGATCACTGGGAGCACAGGAGCAGGATGTGTAGCTCCAGCCATCATAAAGCAGAATCCAGCTGAACTTCTCTGGATGCCTTAGAAACCTTGCAGGGTTGGCCTTTGTCTACTAAAGCTGGCACAGATGCCTCGGGATGGATAGAAAAATACAGAAAAGAAGAAGAGAATTAGCGTAGTTGCCATTCAGGATAGGTGTACCAGAGTATGAGGTTATGGGATGAGTTACGCGTATGCCGGATTAAAGAGATGCGTCTTGAGTCTACTTTTGAATTGGGAAACCGTGTCTGCTCCCCGAACACTGTCTGGAAGGCTATTCCAAAGTTTTGGAGCCAAATATGAGCCCTGCCCCCTTTTGTAAATTTTTAAATTCTGGGAATTACCAGAAGTCCGGAGTTTTGTGATCTTAAGGAACGTGGTGGATTATAGCGTATCAGAAGACTGGTTAGGTATGTGGGAGCTAAACCATTTAGAGCCTTGTATGTAAGTAGTACTATTTTGTAATTAATTTTAAATTGAACAGGTAGCCAGTGCAGGGATGATAATATAGGTGTTATATGATCATATTTTCTGGATCTAGTGAGAACCCTGGTGGCTGCATTTTGGACTAACTGAAGCTTGTTTATTGAGGATGCAGGACAACCACCTAGTAATGCATTACAATAGTCCAGTCTGGAGGTCATGAATGCAAGAACTAGCTTTTCTGCATCAGATACGGATAAGATGCTCCTAAGTTTGGCAATATTTCTAAGATGGAAAAAGACTGTTTTTGTGATATTGGAAATATAATTTTCAAAAGACAAGTTACTGTCTAATATTATGCCCAGGTCTTTTACTGTTGAGCTGGTAGTAACAATACATCCTTCTAAACGCAGGCTGAATTGTGAAAGCTGTTGTGTGCTGGTTTTTGTGCCGATGACCAAAATCTCTGTCTTATCTGAATTTAGTAAAAAAAAATTATTGGTCATCCAATCTTTACGTCCTGGACACACTCGGTTAATCTAGACAACTTGGGTATTTCATCTGGTTTTGTTGAGATGTATAATTGGGTATCATCAGCATAACAATGGAAACTAATCCCATGCCTTCTAATGATGTTTCCCAAGGGAAGCATGTATATTGAGAACTGCAGAGGTCCTAAAACTGACCCTTGTGGGACCCCATATTTCACTGGCATTACATCAGACGGTACTCCATTTAGATCTACAAAATGGTATCGATCAGACAGGTATGATCTAAACCATTTTAATGCCTGCCCCTGAATACCTATATGATTTTGTAGGCGATTTATGAGAATATTATGATCTATAGTGTCGAATGCAGCACTAAGACTAGTATTGAGATGCAGCCTTGGTCTGAAGCTAAAAACAAGTCGTTCGCAATCTTAACTAGTGCAGTTTCGGTACTATGATGGGGCCTGAAACCTGACTGAAATTCTTCTAGGATAATTGAAGAAAACAGACAGGATCCACCACTCATTACCATGAATTTGTTTGTGGTGGACAGTGTCACAAAAAAAGCAAAAACCCATCATACAGACTACTACATGTCCACAGTTTTTACCCTCTGATTTCGTTAATCTGTTACTTATTTGAGTTAAATATTTGCCGCATTTATTATTTTTATGTACTGTAGGTTATATGATTTTATTTTGCGCTCTGCATTTCACTTTAAAAATGTTTGGTTGCTTCAACCTGAAATTGGGTCAAATATGTTTGCAGACCTTTATTTCTTTATGTATTCTACTGAATATGAAATCTCTTGGTTATTACAGTTTTGTGTTATTTTATTATATTTTGTTAGATTGCCTATCTGCTTTTCTTCCTTCTTCTTTTTTTTCTTCTTCTTCATGTCCTGATTCTAGTTGTGTGAACTTGTTACGATTGTCATGACGGCTGGGCAAAGAGGTGGACACAAATGCAGGTTTAGCACACAAGTCTTTATTCTCGCTAAAGTAGCGTTGAACAGAAATAACAAAAACCAAATAAATACAAAAAACAGGTCCCAGTCCCCAGGCTGGGTCTGCAGGCGGGCGTACGGGTCGGGAATCAAAAGGAAAACAAGTAAACGAAAGACAGTCTTAACAAAAAAGGCTGAGATCCTCTCAGCTTTGACCTTAACTTAGTTCGGAAGAAGAAAAATCGTCCGGCACTGCAGACACAGTTTAGTCCTGGGGAAATAGCAAACAGAGTAACTAGTATCTCACAAACAAACAACATTGAGTAACACGACGGTGAACAGACAGGGAGCTACCGGTTCGACTGGCATAAATAGGGGAACAGATGGGGCAGGTGTGGCTAATTAAGTGACTAAGTGAAACACATACACACACAGACACACCAGAGGGAGACAGAGAGTCGGCTCAGTAATCCGGGGAGCCAGATGTTTTGCCTTGGGACTGGGATGGCACAGGTGTGACAACAATGGATGTTAATATTAGGTCAATTAAACCCCAATCTTTGAGGGTTTTGTTTTTTTTTAAATGTGTCCAAGTGTACTTCATTTTACCAAATGTACTTTAGTAACTGTACTGCAACAACAGCGTCCATGAAGACAAAAAAAAGTTAAAAAGCCTGTAGCAGTGCAGGATATGCATCTGTTTAGAGGAGTGATTCCGCTAGTGGTGTGTGTGTGTGTGTGTGTGTGTGTGTGTGAAAGTCTTCCTACACAGTAGCCCCCTCTGCTCCTTCTTCTTCCCTTGTCTAACACCCGTTATCACTATATTTTAGTTGAGAGTGAGTTGTGAGTCTGCAAAGAGGCACACGCAGATGCAAAGGCAACACTTGCTGATCTGCAAGCTACCCACAAAAAACTAATTGAAACCCTCTCTAGTGTTATAATAGAACTAAGAGAGGTGCAGGCGGCATTAACAGAAGCTTTCTATGTTTGAACTGTGCAGACCCCAACCCCAGATTGTCTTACTAGTGGGGATGCAGAGATCAGGGAAATAATGTATTCTTCGAAAGAATTATTTAAATCTGTATGGAATGTGAATGTGTATGAATCAAATTGGTCAGATTGTCCCTGATGAACAAGCCGAGGGCGACAGTGCTGAGGGAAAAGTCCCTGAGAATAATAGGAAATAGGAATGGGTAATAGAAAGAAACCTTGAGAGGAACCGGACTCAACAGGGTGATAACGGATAACAGAGATGGATCTGCAGTCATACTGTGATAGGCTATATAACAGTTCATTCTTTTTACAAATAAAATTGTCAGTTAGTGAACTTGATCATCTGTCTGAACAACATTGGTTTATGTTTTTTTTTCTTTTAGTTTTTTAAACCCATTGTACAGTAGTTCATCATTAAACAGATTTTTCATGTATGTTGTATAAAGTACTCAGATGTGAAAATCACCATCACTGTAAACATATTATGACTTGTTTATAATTTTAGCTCTTCTTATATAGCTCTTAAGTTAAGCTCTACGTAGAACCTTCCAGAAGAACAACCATCTCGCAGCACTCCACCAGTCAGGCTTGCATGGTAGAGCGGCCAGACGGAAGCCTTCCTCAGTAAAAGGCACATGACACGCACCTGGAGTTTGCCAAAAGGCACCTGAAGGACTCGTAGATCATGAGAAACTTTATTTTTTGAAGCACCTTTGGAACCAATTATAGCCTCAAGTCTTTTTGAGTATGATGTTACAAGATGGTGGTTCTTCTGGAAAGTTCTCCTCTCTTCCTAGAGAAACAATGGAACTCTTTCAGACTAACAGTACTAACAGTTTTAGTTTCTGTTCTCTTTTTCAGATATGTGCCTTGAAATAATCCTGTCTGAAAGGTCCACAGACAATTCCTTGGACTTCATGGCTTGGTGTGTGATCTGACATGCACTGTTAATTGTGGAATCTTATAGAGACAGATGTGTTTGTGTGTCCTTTAATGTCGCTAATGTCCAATCAACTGAATTTACCACTGGTGGACTCTAAAAACATCTAAAGGATGATCAGTAGAAACAGGAAGCACCCAAGCTAAATTTTCAGTGTCATTGCAAAGGGTGTGAATATGTGAGATTCTTTTTTTTTTCTTTTTTTTAAATATTGGAATATTGTTTGTAGAATTTAGAGGAATATAATGAATTAGATCCTGTTTGAAATAAGGCTGTAACAGAAGAATGTGGAAAAAGTGAAGAGCTGTGAATACTTTCCAGATGCTCTCTATGCACCACTGCATGTGCTTCCATCCATTACACAGGTTTATTCATTAAAATAAATAATAGATAAAACATTTAAACAATTATTAATTACAAAACACTATAGATACATATAAATTTATACAATACTGAGATGGTGCCACTCGCTGGTCTGGATCCCAGGAAAAGGTGACATCAGTAGATAGAGGTGAGGAAGTTCACTGATATAAACACGGTTACAATAAAATACAGAATAATGTATGGACAAAATATAATAATTTTATTCCTGTACCAAATCAAAAGATAACTTGTATGAAGATTTTTTTTATTATTCTCTTTTAATTCTCTTTTAGGGTCAATGGCAGTCGTATAAGCATTTCACTACATTTCGTACTGTGTATGACTGTGTATGTGACAAATAAAATTTGAATTTTGAATTTGAATTTGAAGATAAAATATAAACCTAAGGATCTGCTAATCACTGTAATTATATCTGTTCAGTGTTGCTGTTGTTACACTCCCACATCTGAATAGGAACAGTTCCAGGAAAAGAGGCCTGAGGTGAGACTCCTTCAGCCTCGGGGCTCCTGTTAGTCCACCCGACATCCTATGAGTCAATGCTGTAAGAGACAGAACAGGACAAAATGATTTATTTGTGTAAAAACCATGTAGAAATTGAATTTTTGAATTGAAATTAAACCTAAACAATGTCTGAGTCTGAGTCTGAGTGGAGTCAGTGCACATACTACAAAGTGTGGTTTTAATCTGATCTGTCAGCTGAAAGTCACGTGTGTAAAATTATGACCCCTGAAGAGTAGGCAACATACTGTATTAATGGAAGTTTTGCCAGTTAATTAAACTTCCATTTCCTAAGTCTTACTTTCTTAGATTAATAAAAAGTTTTGAGTTTTCTCAGGATGTCTCCTGCCCACTGAATGTGCTACTGCTAAAGTGAAATATCTACAGCGGTGTGAAAAACTTATTCTTTTGCATGTTTGTCACACTTAAATGTTTCTGCTCATCAAAAACCGTTAACTATTAGTCAAAGATAACATAATTGAACACAAAATGCCTGTTTACGTTATTAAGGGAGAAAAAAAACCTCCAAATCTACATGGCCCTGTGTGAAAAAGTGATTGCCCGCCTTGTTAAAAAATAACTTAACTCTCATTGATCACTCAGGTTTGTTGACGGTGAGGTGATTGGTTGCTTTACATCTCTGAAGGCCCTCATATCTGTGTTTCCTTCTGGCTCTTCCTTTTTAGTTATGCTGTCATAGTTATTCCTGCCGGAGTCTCTGCTTGCACTCTACACTAAATATACATTCACTTTTTACATTGTTCGACTGTGACCATACCTAACTGTTATTTCTCCATCTCTTTTGCTCTCTCCTCTTCTGCTCTCTCTCTCTCTCCCTCTCTCCTTTTTCCTCTACCTATCTCTCTGTCGAGCTATACATGTCTCTCCTGAGCTGCCAGTGATCCAGACCCCCTCTGCCCGCTGGACCTCTCTAACTCATCCTGGAGTCCTGCTTCTGGTTGGAGATCTCATCACATGGATGCCCCGTGTGGTCTGCCTGGAATGCGTGTGGTGACTGGGGTTGGTTCCACTTTTCCATAAAGGTGTTCCTGTCCTCGACTGATGCAGACAGCTGTTCTCTGAGGACCTGTGACTTCAGTCGCTCAATGTTTAAGGACTGGAATTTCTCACAGTCTACCTGAGCCTCCAGGAACAAACTGGACTTTAATCTTACACATCTCCTCTTATACTGAACTTCCAGTCTCACATATTATTATGCACATCAATCCCTGCTATCTGTTTTCACCCAGATGAGGATGGGTTCCCTGTTGTGTCTGGTTCCTCTCAAGGTTTCTTCCTATTACCATCTCAGGAAGTTTTTCCTTGCCACTGTCGCCGTCGTCCTAGGCTTGCTCATCAGGGACAATCATATAATTTTGATTCATACACATTCACATTTCATACAAACTTAATTCTTTTGATTGTGTAAAGCTGCTTTGTGATGATGTAAATTCTTAAAAGCATAAAATTGAAAAAATACAAATAAAATTGAATTGAATTGAATTGGTTTATCACACCTGAGTTCAATTTTTGTAGTCACCCCCAGGCCTGATTACTGCCACACCTGTTTCAATCAAGAAATCACTTAAATAGGAGCTACCTGACACAGAGAAGTAGACCAAAAGCACCTCAAAAGCTAGACATCATGCCAAGATCCAAAGAAATGAGAACAAAAGTAATTGAGATCTATCAGTCTGGTAAAGGTTATAAAGCCATTTCTAAAGCTTTGGGACTCCAGCGAACCACAGTGAGAGCCATTATCCACAAATGGCAAAAACATGGAACGGTGGTGAACCTTCCCAGGAGTGGCCAGGTCAGTGTTCACGACTCCACCATAAGAAAGAGACTGGGCAAAAACGGCCTGCATAGCAGATTTCCAAGGCGCAAACCACTTTTAAGCAAAAAGAACATTAAGGCTCATCTCAATTTTGCTAAAAAACATCACAATAATTGGCAAGACTTTTGGGAAAATACCTTGTGGACCGACGAGACAAAAGTTTCTTTTTGGAAGGTGCGTGTCCCGTTACATCTGGCGTAAAAGTAACACAGCATTTCAGAAAAATAACATCATACCAACAGTAAAATATGGTGGTGGTAGTGTGATGGTCTGGGGTTGTTTTGCTGCTTTAGTACCTGGAAGGCTTGCTGTGATAGATGGAACCATGAATTCTACTGTCTACCAAAAAATCCTGAAGGAGAATGTCCGGCCATCTGTTCGTCAACTCAAGCTGAAGAGGGTTCTGCAGCAGGACAATGACCCAAAACACACCAGCAAATCCACCTCTGAATGGCTGAAGAAAAACAAAATGAAGACTTTGGAGTGGCCTAGTCAAAGTCCTGACCTGAATCCTATTGAGATGTTGTGGCATGACCTTAAAAAGGCAGTTCATGCTAGTAAACCCTCAAATAAAGCTGAATTACAACAAGTCTGTGAAGATGAGTGGGCCAAAATTCCTCCAGAGCGCTGTAAAAGACTCGTTGCAAGTTATCGCAAACGCTTGATTGCAGTTATTGCTGCTAAGGGTGGCCCAACCAGTTATTAGGTTCAGGGGGCAATAACTTTTTCACACAGGGCCATGTAGGTTTGGATTTTTTTTCTCCCTAAATAATAAAAAACATCATTTAAAAACTGCATTTTGTGTTTACTTGTGTTATCTTTGACTAATAGTTAAATGTGTTTGATGATCAGAAACATTTTGTGTGACAAACATGCAAAAGAATAAGAAATCAGGAAGGGGGCAAATAGTTTTTCACACCACTGTAGTGCACATCTACGCTTCTGTTCTCCATCAGTGGTTTAGAAGGAGTTACGAATAAAAAAGTGTGACAATGACATGAGATGACAGAAGATCGTGATCGCTGAGTCACCTATACTTCACAGACCATATAAAAAACACGCAAAGTTAACTAAAACAATATATGTTTGCTGCTTAATAATAATTTAGCGACTTATTTTTACGACACCTGACTGGCTTTTATTTTGACAGGCTAACGGTCTGCACATCACTTCACTTTTCTCGTACATGACTATGAGCACCAGTACTTCCATTTGGGTTCATCTGATACCGAGTACAGATACTGGCGCTGTTCCAGAGTATTGCTTTACTAGTTCAATTCAATTCAATTTTATTTGTATAGCGCTTTTAGCAATTGTCATTGTCGCAAAGCAGCTTTACACAATCAAAAAAATTATTTAAGTTTGTATGAAATGTGAATGTGTATGAATCAAAATAGTCAGTTTGTTCCTGGTGAGCAAGCCGAGGGCGACAGTGGCAAGGAAAAACTCCCTGAGATGGTAATTGGAAGAAACCTTGAGAGAAACCAGACTCAACAGGGAACCCATCCTCATCTGGGTGAAACAGAAAGCAGGAAATGATCTGCATTTATACAGTGTGTAGGGTGGGAGGCAGTTCAGCTATAATAGCTGATGTTAATTGATATTAATATGGAGTCCAGGTAGTTATTGAAGACTCAGGTAGACTTGTAGGAAATTCCAGTCCTGAACTATTGAACTGTCAAGTCCTCAGAGAAACAGCTGCCAACACCAGTCGAGGCCAGAACCGTCTTCTAGGTAGAGAGAATCATCCCCAGACACCAGACGCATCCCAGAGAGACACACGGGGCATCCATGTGACAAGATCTTCAGCCAGAAGCGGGGCACCAGGATGGGTCAGACAGGTCCGGAGGGCAGAGGGAGTCTGGATCACTGGCAGCTAATAACGACATGTGCAGCTCGACAGAGAGAGAGAAAGAGTGAAAGGGGGAGACAGGAGGAGAGAGGAAAGAGAAAGAGGGGGAGAAAGAGAAGAAGAGGAGAGATGGCAGTTAGGTATGGTCACAGTCACACAATGTATAATGTGAATGTATATTAACTGTAGAGTGCAAGCAGAGACTCCGGCAGGACTAACTATGACAGCATAACTAAAAGGGAGAAGCCAGAAGGACATGAGGGGGAACTGAGATGTAAAGCAAACAATCACCTCACCGTCAGCAAACCTGAGTGATCAATGAGAGTGAGGAAGACAGCATCTAAACATACCAGTTCACCATAATACTCTACGTCCATGAGTTCCCCAGATCTGCTCCTTTACCTAAGGCTAATCTATTTATAAAAATGTTGATTAAATAAATAGGTTTTTAGCCTGGACCTCGGAGTCCCGAACACTATTTGGAAGACTATTCCATAATTTTGGGGCTTTGTAAGTGTTACGTGTTAGATGTTAATGGGGATGATCTGTAACATTTAAGTGAGATGTTTTGCCACAGGGGCAAACCATGAAGGAGAGTCGTGAGGCAAGTGAATAAAGATAAAAGCAATTTTATTTTAACCAATTTCAAAGATGTAAAACGAAAGAAATTAAAGAGAAAGGAGAAAACTGAGTGACACCAAAACAAAGAAATTATCAAAAGCAAAAGAAATTCTGATAACTAAACCCCAACCCAAATACTCTAACTACCAAACAAAAATGTAGAAAAGAAACCGGGAGCTTCGGCGCATGCGGCGCCCAAACTAAACTACTCTAACTAATAAAACAAAAATAAAAAGATGGTGGTCACTCCTTACCTGCTATTAACAAAGAACTAAATCCTAAGTTACCAGTTTACCTGTCTCCGTTCTCTTGGGTATTTTGGCCAGACTTAAAGAACAATAAAGCTGGATTAATCAAGGCAAAGCAGTGCTTAAGGTTCGTTACAAACGTCATTCAGTAGCAGGTGTTTCATACGTCTCGAGTGTTCGAAGGTTTAAACAAGCTAAAGCAAGATCAGGCTAACTGATAGCCACCGAAGACAGAATACAGACTAAACACGGCAGGCTTAAATTCACCACAAAACCAAAGCGCAGTCAACACAAAATGGACAGCCGCCCGCTGGCCGGAAAGCAGGACGACTGACGGCAAGTCAAGGGAGCCCCGCCTCTTTTATAACGACAGGTCTGGTTTCATTGGAGGATTGGCGAACCCCGGACAACCACTGTGCTGAACCTACAGTATACTTTAGAGAGAGGAGGCAAGAAACAGATACAAGAAAAAACAACAAATACACGAGGGAACGTAACAGTAAGAAAAAGCTCTGCCCCCTGCTGTATTTATCATAATACGCGGTACTGACAAGCAGCCTGCATCCTTTGATCGAAGTAGGCGTGGCGGATCGTAAGACACTAGCAGTTCACTCAGGTACTGCGGCGCGAGACCATTTAATGCTTTATATGTCAAGAGTAGTATTTTAAAATCAATGCAGGGAGCCAATGGAGTGAAGATAAGATAGGGGTGATGTGCTCATATCTTCTGGTTCTAGTGAGGACTCTCGCTGCTGCATTCTGGACTAGCTGAAGCTTATTTATGCATCTAGCTGAACAACCAGACAGTAAGGCATTACAATAGTCCAACCTAGAGGTGATAAAAGCATGAACTAGTTTTTCTGCATCGTTTAGCGACAATATATTCCTTATCTTGGCAATATTTCTGAGGTGAAAGAATGCTATCCTGGTAATATTATTTATATGAGCTTCAAATGAAAGGCTGAACTAGTGTGTGAACACTGAAATTACTCAGCATGTTTATTTCACATTTATTTTACTTAACCTTTTACTTAACTTTGTTCTGATATTATGAGAAGAATAAATAATATTTTATCACAAACAATTGTCTTATTAAAAAGGCCATATACTATTACATATCTGTTATAATTAACAGTAAATAAATATTATAGTGCAGGAAATCGCCTCCTCCCCATTCACAGACTCTTTGGAGTCTTTTAACATCATGGCAACCGCTCATAAACAACAACAGCATTACACATAAACAATACACAACTCCAACAATAACACTGTATAATGTTTAACATTCTATAAACACTTTATATTTAAAGGCCAAAACTCATGATATATTAAAACAATCTACAGGTCTATAAAGAAAGGCTTCAATTTTCCACCGTTATAAATAGTCGAAAGACAAAGATAAACATTTTATAAACTAAAACAGTATTTTGGCAGCACTGTTTCTGTCATGTCACAATCAACAGGAGTTCATGCAGATACGAATATGAGCACATTTTAACTCGGGACACTACTAAGGTTTATCAAACTGTTGTTTGTGTTTATCAAACATTAATGAACTATTTTAATAAAACACGCAACAGAAAAACAGCTGAAAGAGCAAAAGAAATGCTGCTAAGCTCAATTAGCAAAGACAGACTATAACATCAAATGCACTACTAAGCTAGAACACAATACATAACCTTACCATAACTGTCAATAAACTCACAAAGGAGAGAACACAGAAATTAGCTGAAAAAATGAAATATCTAATACACATTTATGCTTTCTAATAATGGTTTGGTCGAATTCCCATGAATGGCTTCAGAGAGGTTGCAGATAGAAGAAAAGTGTGTTCCCCATGTGTCGTCTACACATCAAGGGCAGGTGACAACCAATCTGTCCAAATATTACATGTTCCTCCCTATTACTCAAGTTTCTAAAGATAAAAGAACATAGTAAGTTAGAATTGTTTTTGTCTTACTCCTTCATGTCCACTAAACCTCCACCCCATTAATGTTTTAGTGACTGTGAGCTGTCGTTACTTGAATGATCACTTCCTGGTTCTCCTCAGGGCATGGTGTCCATGTTGGCAGTGTGTGCCGAAGTTTTCTTATGGTTTGTTTATTTTGTTCTTCTTAATTATAATGCTGCTGTATTAACTGACTTACTGTCGTCTTGTGTTTTTCTCCTTTTCTTATTGTTTGGTTGTAAGACTATATTTAATTGTCTACATACTTTGAATTGTTAATCTTTTTTTTTCTTTCCCCATTGTATGGACAGGAGCTGGGGAGCTGAAGCAGGCAGCAGTAGAAATTACTGGGATTGTTGTGTATCAGACCACCTGTCCCGGAGGATTTTGAAAGTGACCTTTGAGAGGTTACAGTTAATCCTCTAATAATTTCAGTTACAGTAGTCACTCCACATACAGTACCTGTAGTATCGCATTTAAATACTGTTCTCTCACTCTTCTCTAAAAGTTACATCATTTATACAATCTGAAACACAATGTATCCAATATCACAAGGGAATAAATCACATGACCTGGGTTTGTAGTAAATCAGGGTCTTACTGGGTCTTAATCCAGAAATTCAACTTCATTAAAACACACATGTAACTTACTGTAGTGTCTCCAGTTTACAGTGTGGTTTATTGTAGTTCAGCTCAGGTTCAGCTCTCTCAGGTGTGATGAGGAGTTTGACCTCAGAGCTGAAGCCAAAGCAGCACAACCTTCATCTGTAATCCTACAACCACGCAACCTTCAGAGAGAAAAACATCTCACAGTTACAGTGTACATCACAACTCTGTGTGTGTGTGTGTGTGTGTGTGTGTGTTACAACCTGCTGGGGGGGCAGGTTGTTTTTGTTGTGTATATATGTATTGTCTCATGTGTGCAGGTCAGTCCCTTCCTGATTCCAGTCCAGGACTTGCAACTCTCCTCCTCGGCTCGTGTGATTGTCTCCGCCCCGATGACATCATCATTGGCCGACAGTATTTAACCACCCCAGAAGCCAGTGCTGGGGTGGCTTTTGACTGCTCAGCATATTCTTTGTCTGTTGTATTTGCTATTTCTGGTGGTTGATGTGTGGATTTTTGGTTCATTTATTTGGTCTATGGGTTTAGTCAGTCTGTAAAACTTAGTATCTTTTGTATGTAAGTAAATGTCTAGTCTCTGTGTAAAGTGTTAGTGTTTTCATGTATATATTTCTTCTTTTTTTCACCGGTTGTAGGGGTGTGGCTGCCATTTTTTTGTTGGGTGTGGGAGGGTTTTTTTTCTTAACTGTTTATGGATAGGGAGTTAGGTTAGCAAATTGTGTTTTATTTCTGTTTTCTTTTGTAGGGAAGTTAGAGCTTTCCTTAATTAGTTCTTCTGTTTGTTGTTTTGGCCTTGGTCCACCCTGAAGTTCACACCGGTTATTTTGTATAGTACCTTTTTCAATATATAATTTTCAATCCATTACCTGTGTTTCGTTTTTGAATTGAAACAGTACCACACTCCTTCTTTAGCTTACCATTATTCATTCACCTTTAATATCGCTGTGCGGCCCAACCCTAGACTGGGTCGTAACAGTGTGTGTGCGGTGTGTGTGTGTACCTCAGTATCTCCAGTGTACAGTGTGGATTCTCCAGTCCAGCAGAGAGCAGCTTCCCTCCTGAATCTTGCAGGTTATTGTGACTCAGGTCCAGTTCTCTCAGTCTGCTGGAGTTTGAGCTGAGAACTGAGGACAGAACTCTACAGCTTACATCTGTCAGGTTACACTCACGCAGTCTGGAAGAGAAATGATAAAATATCAGAACACTGATCTTTCTCTCTGACACACACTAAACTTTACCACATAACAGAAACGTGTGTGTGTGTGTGTGTGTGTGCGCGCGCGTGTGTGTGTGTGTTTTGTAATCAGAGGTGAAAAGTAATGAATTGCATTTACTTGCATTACTGTAATTGAGTAGATTTTTTGTGTACATCTACTTTTTAAAGTAGTTTTTAAAATCTGTAATTTTACATATTCGCTACTGAGTAAAAAATGAATGAATTAAAATGAAAAATAATACAAATAATACAACGGGGGAGGAAAAAAATGCACCCTGGAAACCACTGCATTGATTGCTTGATGGAGAACAAACGAGCTAAATTCACAAGAACGATGGAGACGGACTAAACAGATGCCAGTGATGCAGACACAGCTGAAAGTGAAATGCCAACAAATTCTTATGCCTTACCCCTGGTCATATTTAAGCGACCACTTTGATTTCGAGCACAACAAAGGGAACAGATTTATTATGCAATGGTGTTCCATTCCCCATCCCACCCCCGCTGTTAAAAAAAAAGTAACTCAGTACCTTTTACTTTTTAATGAGCTACTTTTTACTTTTACTTGAGTAGATTTTTATAAGGGTAACTTTACTTGTACTTCAGTAAAAGTTCACTAAAGTAACATTACTTTTACTTGAGTAAAACATTTTATTACTCTTTTTACTTCTGGTTGTAATGATTTTGATTATTTATCCTTATTGTGCCTTGAAAAAAAACAGACAACTGAGTCAGACTTGGAGAAAACGCTGCTGTCTTTTGTTTATTCACTGGAGACTCTATAGTTCACTGTTAGTTAACAGGCTTAACATTTGTCGGGTTCTTGAGGAGTCTTATAAGGGCAATGTAGCTTATTACTAAAAGCGCCGAGCAGCGGTCATTTGACCGCTATGGAAAAAAAAAATACTGCACACTCGATCAAATTCCAGTACCCTCCTTTCATGACTTTTCCTAGATCTGTGAGCTTAATCACCTGCATGCTTGCATTTTTAAAATCGCACCGGTAAAAGCCAGTATAAAGCTATTTTGCTCTTATTTACGTGAAATTCCTGACAGCTGCCCGGCGATCATGCTGTTTCCTGCCTTTTCCAACCTTCAATTCTTATTTTTCTCAGCAGATGGCGCAAGGGATGGCGCATACTATCTATGCTTCATTCAGTGCGTATATCTAACTATCTCAGGTTTCATTCCATATACTGTATGCAGTTTATATATATCCGTGAAATATCGACAATTCACCATTCATTCCCGCGTTGATAATCAGCGATATTTTATAAGGAGATTTAGGGATTTAGCTCTAATTATTTTTATAACATTTTAAGAAATTTCATTAGTTCGTTTATTCTATTTGAAGCTTCTGAACTTCTCATATGTATTTTTAGTGTGACAGTGCTTTAGATGGAGCAGGAGCAGCAATTTAGTTCTGAACTCGCTTCCGTGAAATTATCGCTAAAACAATGTAATGACCCCTCCTGAGGATATAAAGCTTTATTATTGTGTTTGAATAAATCAGATATACCACAGCAGACAATAAACTATGCTATGTCAAACACCACGATTATGCCTTGTTTCGTTCAGTGTTGCTAGGTAACGGACCACGCTCCTAATCGGCGGGAACGCGGTGCACTTGGCCACGGTGTATTATAAACCTGTGGAATGTTTCACAGTTTATGCTCACATAAGATTCATGTAATAAAAGTGAGGAAAATGTGGAAGTGATGTGTGGCCACTTAATGAGAACTAATCCAAGGATTTCGGTAACTACACTGAGTTTAACATCTGCATAGTGACACTAAACAGCTAAACAACTTCACTTTTCTGTTTACCTCTGAGAAAAAAAGCTGTAAGTCACACACACCTCCACACACAAACAGGGCTGAAGCCACTAACCCAAACACGAAGGGTGAACAGCAACCCCTCCCGCAAGGCATGATGGTCGCCAGCCGAAGCCCCGCCTACGCCACACTGCCCCCACCCGAGCTGTGACCGTCCCCGATCGTCCCCGACCGTCCCCGATCACCATGACGTCCCCGATCACAAAGACTCAGTCTTTGAGGCGTGAAGGCTATCAGCGCTGGCGTATGAATGCCTGAGTCCTTTTGCGGAGGAGGGAGGAGCGCAAACATTGTCCTGAGGCGGCCTCCTCGATGTTTTGCCAGCAAGCGGCTGATAGGGAGCGAGACGGTCTCTGTGAAGCACAACCACTCGCGCCCGCCCCGCCAACCGCACCCGGTAGACGACATCAGAGAGCTGGGCAAATCACCGTACAGGGTCCCACCCAGTGGGACGTAAGCTTGGGCGAGAGCCCCCTTTTCCTTACGGGGAAATACACCCATACCCGCTCTCCAGCAGCAAAGTCTCGGCCCCGGCTGTGAGTGTCATAGACCCGTTGCTGCTTAAACCCGGCGTCCGCCTAGTGTTTACGCGCCAACTCATGGACCCGGAACAGTTTGTCCTTCAGGGAACAAAATTAATCCAGCCCAGGCTTCATGGGTAAATCCGGTTTTGGAGGTGGCCCGAACACCAGGTACACGGGGGGTGCGGAGCTTACGTCCGAACATTAAAGCAGCTGGCGTTAGCTGCGATCACTCCTGTACTGCTGTGCGGTATGCCCAGAGCACGAAGGGCAAATGTTCGTCCCAGTCCCGTTGCCGATCGCTGCTAAGCACGGCGAGTTGTGTGGTGAGAGTCCGATTAAACCATTCCACGAGGCCGTCACTTTGAGGATGAAGGGGCGTGGTGCGGGTCTTTTTCACCCCGAGGTGCTCGCACACTGCTGCAAACACCTCCACCTCAAAATTTTGCCCCTGATCGCTGTGCAGCTGCTCCGGGGTGCCGAGTCGGCTGAACACCTTATCCACCAGCACTCGAGCTGTGGTAGAAGCGCTCTGATCAGGAACAGCAAATGCCTCCGGCCATTTCGTGAAGTAATCTACGATTACCAGCACATAACGGTTACCGCGATCGGAAACAGGAAACGGGCAGAGAATGTCCATGCCCATACGCTATATAGGTGCACCCACCCCAAAGTCCTGCAGAGCGCTGGTCGGGGCCCTTCTTTGCCGGGCAGAGGTCGCATTGGTGGACAAAGAATTCACTGTCCGTATGACAGCTCGGCCAGTAGAACCGAGCACACAACCGCCGCAGCGTTTTAGTCACCCCAAAGTGTCCAGAACCGGCATGTCCATGCACCATCCCTAGCACACATGCCCGCAAAGTCCTCGGTACTAGCAGCTGAAAACATTCGCCAGCGCCGCACGGCTGTTTCCAGTGGCGGTAGAGTAACCCTTTCCGCAACGCTAGGCGGGTAAACTGCGAGTAGAGCTTTTACCTCTAGCCCTAAATGAGCGACCGCGGTATAATCCGGTCACAGGGCCGCTTTAACCCAACCTAGTACCTGCTGCAGAACCGGGTCATTCTCCTGCTCGGCAACGAGCTGATCACTGTCCAGCTGTGGCACAGGCGAAGCGACTGTGGACGCTGCCCTAGACGAGGCAGTAACTCGGCTGCATGCCAGCCTGGTCGGCTGATCACCCCCGGCGGGTCCGAAGGATTGAGCGGGGGGGATGTTGCGGATCGGTGGTTTTGGAGGTTGAGCTACGGCACAACCGCACATGTGCTCTTCAATCTGCTCGCAGTACCGACAACGCTCTTTTCTGTACGGCCGGCGGGATAAAGCGTTTGCGTTAGCGTGTAGTTTCCCGGCTCGGTGCTGAATGGTGAAGCTGCCCCTCGGGCTCTTTAAAACTGAGCAGCCAAACTAGCGAAGCGTGATCAGTCTGCAGCAAGAAGGGTTTTAAAGATGCGACGGCTGCTAACAGCTCACGCCGCGTGACGCAATAATTCCTCTCACCCAGACAACGCGCAGCTGAAATAAGTAACAACACGCTCTTGGTTACCGGAAACTTGAGACAGTACAGCCCCCAGTCCTACATCGCTCGCATCGATGGCACTTTTTGGGATTGAGCTGCAAATTTGCCCGCCGGATAGCCAAAAATACCTCCCGTAGGTTAGCTAGCACGACCTCAAACTCCTTGCCGTGCACCAGTAAATCGTCCAGGTAGACGACTCAACAGTTGCGAGGAATATCTGCCACCACTTTCTCCATCAACCGTTCAAACCTAGATGGAGCGTTACATAGGCCAAAAGGCATGCGCCGAAATTGCCATAGCCCTTGCCTGATCGAGAACACGGTTTTAGGTCGTGCTTCTGGGGCGAGCTCTACTTGCCAGTACCCGCTACGCAGATCCAGTGAGCTAAACCAAGCCCGCAACATGTTCCAGCGCATCATCTATCCGCGGCAACAGATAAGAGTCCTACCCAGTTACCTCGTTCGACCGCCGGTAAACGACACAAAACCGCCAAGAATAATTTTTATGCACGAGCACAACCGGTGAAGACCACGGTCCAGACGCCGGCTCAATGATGCCCGAGTTGGCCATCTCACGCAGCTTCTGTTCGGCGACAGCCCGTTTAGATGCAAACGAACAGGGGCTGCGTTTCCCGAATCGATCGTGGGCTGCACCAAATTGGTATGGGTGCATTCGCGCTCGAAAATATCCACGAACTCGTGAAGGAACGACCTCAAAGTATCGGCCTGTATTGGATTCAACCCCGCGCTGCTACGCTGCAGAAGATCGCCCATTATACTCGCTCGGTCTGGTACCGAATGTTCCGTCCCCTGGGTGTGCCGCAGTGGTTTAGGTACTAGCAACCTGGCTACCCCAAAATTACCACGCAGAGTCCCGTCAGTTAGATTCAGCACCGCACCCCACTTTTTAATGTCCAACCCCAAAATGCACTCATCCTCAATGTCTCCCACAAAGAATTCATGTGAATGAACACACTCACCTACTTTTACTCGCACCGCGCAACAAGCCCGTATCTTCATGTAGGCCGGTGCCGCTTACCGGATGTGCTTGCAGAGCCGCGGCGGTTGGAGTCCCCGAAGAACCGCATGACGAGCTAGCTCTTCCGGCTTGTCGTGCTCGAATTCCGGGTAGCCCGCGAATCGCTAGCTCCTTGCACGCTGCCTCGCACGCTGGTGTAAAAACCTTCTTACGGTCGCCCGCGCTGAACAGGAAGTGGAGCAACTCCCGCAGCTTTGCCCAGTCCTTCCGCTTATCGGCCCGGAGATCTTCCAGCGCCTGGAGCGCGTCACCCTCCAGCGAGAGAGTGGCTAGCTCTACTTGGGCGAGGAATGCGTGGGGTTCAATGGCGCCGTTGTAGGAAGAAAGGCGTAGCTGCAGATCGCTTCCCTGGCAGACAGAGCTGTAGCTTGCTCCGGCGCTTGCGCAGCGTCGACGTAGGGCTCTGCCCCGAGATCCAGTGCCAGGACTTTTTGTAGGTCGCTCGTGGTGCGCTTCAACTCAGGGGCCAGGGGTAGCTCAGTGGTTAAGGCATTGGACTATGGTTCGGAAAATCCCAGGTTCAAACCCCACAACCACCAAGTTGCCACTGTTGGGCCCTTGAGCAAGGCCCTTAACACTAGAACTACCAGGTTTTTCTGACCCCTCCAGCCCTACCAGAGGTAGGCCAAATGGCCCCTTGGTTTTAAACTAACAACTTAATTACTGACAATTGACTCCCATTCATTTGTTAAAGGGTGGCCGATTGGAATGTGTCACTCCCCTTCCCCCCACAAATGGAAGGGCAGAGTAAGAAAAGCTTTGAAGGACACTGGGAAACCATATTTAAATCGAAGAGGAGAACAAAAACCAGGGAAAAATCCACCTAAAGAGTTGAGTGGAAGAAGCGTATGTGTGATGTGATCTCTCTCTCTCTGAACACGCTAAGGAGCACTAAACGCCACAAAAACAGTTAACCTATCAAAATAAACCACATACCATATATAATAATTTAAATGTACATAATTAAGGTCAAAAACACACACATATATATATATATATATATATATATATATATATATATATATATATATGTAAATATCAGGATTACATCATAATTCTTTCTCATTGATTTGACTATTTTGCAAGTTGTCTGAGACGTACACACAAACTAATTAGACTTTTTTTTTATAAAAAGAAAGCCTTTCAGGTAACAAATTAAGTATAAAATAAAGTAAAGAGCAGAATGAGCAAAGATAAAAATCTTTGTCAATTTATCTTTGTTATTCGAATAGATACACATTACAAATAAACATAATATGAATATAAAACAAAGTTTTTATTTTTCGGGAAGATTAGGTGTATTCAGCAGTATTCAATTAACAAACATGAAAGGTGAAACACTATATGCTTACACACTTCATCCATCATTTCATTCTATTTTATCTTAAATATGTGTGAAGAATAAAGTGAACTTTATAGTTACTTACACTATGTGTATCTGTTATGAATAAAACACATGAGCAAATTAGATTTGAATGGGTTGTTATTGTTGCTTCCATAGACATCTTTGTGTATTTTACAAGCTCAACATGTGTTGTTTTACCAGTACATATGTTTAAATGTCTGAAACCTAAAATATGCCTTATGTGGTTAACCCCCTAGGGCCTGAGGTGATTTTGGGGCCCTTGAGATGTTTGGACATGTAATGTGTCACTCTCCTTCCCCCCAAGAAGTGTACTCTAAAGCACCTCACACATGGCTGTGATTTGGATGACTGTGGGCAGGGCTGTTTACTGATGACAAGCTAAACTTGGGAATAAAAGGGATAGTTTACTACATGCATTCACAATCTTCAAGAACTTATCGGTACGAACAAGCTGCAAAGATGCCAAGACATTACACTGCTGCTGAGGCTTTGGCTCTGCTGCAAAACAATGGGTGGCCCATTGTAATGTGTCACTCCCCTTCCACCCAAGAAGTGTACTCTAAAGTACCTCACACGTGGCTGTGGTTTGGATGACTGTGGGCAGGGCTGTTTACTGATGACAAGCTAAACTTGGGAATAAAAGGGATAGTTTACTACATGCATTCACAATCTTCAAGAACTTATCGGTACGAACAAGCTGCAAAGATGCCAAGACATTACACTGCTGCTGAGGCTTTGGCTCTGCTGCAAAACATGGACTCTTGTGACTTGGATGGTGGGGAAGTATCCATTCACTTGCAAGAGAGTTCGGACTCTGACATGTCTTCAGGTAATGAGATATGTTCCAGGTTAGAAAGTAGAACTCCTCTTAAGAAGAAAAGTCGGCTGGAGACACAGACCACACAGAAGAATTCCAGCTATGAGACGGCAAAAGATGGCACAGTGTGGGTTGAGGAAGAAGTAGGGAGGCCGCTCCCTCACGGCCAACTAGAAACATATACATGTGATGGAGAGCCAACAGGAGAAGTCAGAAGAACCATCAAAAATCGCTTGCAGAGCTTCTTGTTTTTGGTTAGTTGGGACATCCTTCACACTATAAGAAAATGTACAGTTGAGTATGGCCGCAGGATGGAAGCAGATTGGGACATGTCTGTCCATGAACTGATGGCGTTCATCTCCATCCTTCTCTGGAGGGGGGTGATCAGAATTCCGTCGCTGGCTGATGCATGGTCGGCAACATTGGGGATCTCGCACGTCAAGAGCACGATGGCCCGAAACCGCTTCCAGGACATCATGAGACACCTACGCTTCGATGACAAGGACACACGCACTCAACGCGTAGCAACGGACAAGTTCGCGGCAATCTTAAACGTTTGGCAGATGTTTGTTACTAACTGCATCAAGTCTTACAACCCGGGCCAGCACATCACTGTCGACGAGCAACTTTTTCCAACCAAGTCTCGCTGTCCTTTCCAGCAGTACATTGCCACAAAACCTGACAAGTTTGGAATCAAGTTTTGGGTTGCATGTGACTTGAAGTCAAAATACATGTGCAACGCTATCCCTTATCTTATATCTATATCTTATCTTATAGCCAGATATGTGCCAACAGACAATTGAACTGCTAAAATACTGGTCACTCACACACACACACACACACATACACAAACACCAGATGTTGCACACTTATATAAATATATATTTTTCTATTAGTGGTAGTAGTTTTTATGCTGGGAGAAGGCTACGTGGAGATAAATGAGTGGAATTTACATACCATTTGTCTTCAGTATGCCTCTTCTATGCTTTTCTTTTTATTCTATTTTATTGTGTTTTCTTATTGTGTCAATTTGTTGGGCAGTCATGCCGTACCGTGTATGTATGTGAATGTGACAAATAAAATTTGAATTTGAATTTATGTTGTATGTTTTTTGTTTAAGAAAATAAACGCTTTGAACTTTGGAATCTTTGAATAAATTTTTTCTACACCAATTGTACCCATGGTATGGCCCCTTACATATTGCTCCTAGATGACTGTGATCCCTGATTGTAAAGTCAATAGCACCTTGTACGTCGCTCTGTAAGTAATTGCCACATTTACAGAACAAAGGCAACTGTTCACACGTGATTAAGGATATTAGGTAAAAACAACCGGGCCAAGTGGCCCCTCTCTGGTAGAGCTAGGGGGATAGGGCCAAATGGCCCCTCTCTCGTAGTTCTAGTGTTAACCCTCAACTGCTCAGATGTATAATGAGATAAAAAAAAAAATGTAAGTCGCTCTGGATAAGAGCGTCTGCCAAATGCCTAAATGTAAATGTAATGTAACTCATTACTCTCCATCCCACTTCTGACACCAATGTAGCATTTTACCACCGGAAAGGACGTTGGAGAGACGAGTGAGCTTAATTGCTGCCCAATGCAATGGCTGGGACTTTATTCTGCACACAGCATGTATAGCACGAGCAGCACACTCACACGAGAACCTACATCCAATTCAGCCTAAGCATAAACCAGCGCACATTCAACACGTCACATACACCTCCACACACGAACAGGGCCGAAACCACTGACCCAAACACCCTTCCCCAACAGGGTGAACACACAGCAACCCCTCCCGCAAGGCATGATGGTCGCCAGCCGAAGCCCCGCCTATGCCACAATATTTATAATTTTTATAACAAGAAGATAAAAGTTTGGTCTGTGCAGTTAGTGCCCTTGTAGAGAATCAATAAGTATTGGATAAAAGATTTCCTTAATGAAATATGAATCAGACAGGCTCTGACGGACAAGTAGCCAACAATTAACACCTCCCAACCCCCTCTTAAAAGAGTGCCATAGTCGATTGTTAGTTTTAATGATTTGACTAAAACTAATTACACCGTCAGTCTATTGTTATATAGCGGCACTCAGGTGTAAAAACCAGCTAACACACAAACACAAATGCTGCCACTGTGAGACATGGCGGTAAAACCAAAATACAGCTTGAGTACCATCTGTATCACTAAAATAGCTATTACACTAACAAGGTGTATTAGCGTTGGGGGAGGGGGGGCTTTGGGGGCGGGGTGTGGATGGAGGGAAGGAGGCAACAACCTGATAGGGCGATCTTTACAGTGCGTGTATATGTATGTGTGTGTGTGTGTGTGTGTGTGTGTGTGTGTACCGCAGTATCTCCAGTGTACAGTGTGGATTCTGTAGTCCAGCAGAGAGCAGCTTCACTCCTGCATCCTGCAGGTTATTGTGACTCAGGTTCAGTTCTCTCAGCCTGGAGGAGTTTGAGCTGAGAACTGAGGACAGAACTCTACAGCTTTCATCTGTCAGGTTACACAAACACAGACTGAAAGAGAAATGAACACACACGCAGACACACATGTAATCATTACTGCATGACCCCATTACACACATCTACCCTGTAGAGGAACCAGCTGCTATGGCCTTTCAGTCATCCTCTGGATACGGATCAACATTTTACTGCTAATCATTTACAGATGTTTATGTTGTTGTCTCATGTTCACACACACACACACACACACACACTGTTAATAAAGTTGCCTGGTTTACTTTCCATCAGGTTTATGTCACGAGCCAGCCACCTCCTGCTAACACCTCACAATCCTAACTCCACCCCAGAGTTTTCAGCACGCCCAGCGTTCATCACAGCACACCTGAATCTGATTACGGATCACCCCTAGGCTTTAAAAGCAAGCTGAGCGCCCCTGTTGGTGCCGCAGTATCTCGCTCGTGTGCCTTACGTCTTTGTGAATATTATTGATTCCTTGGATTTTGTCTCGTTGCCGACCCAGCTCCCCTTTGGACTCCTCTTTCGTCTCGTCCCTTCTGCTTACCTTGCCTGATTCTCGGACTGATTCCCGTGTATGACCCTGCCTGTATTAGTTTCCTGACTTCAGTCTCGCCCTTTGGATTTGTTTTGTTCACGCGGCTGGATCTACTGGTTATCGACTCTTACCTGGTTAAAGACGCCGATTGTGTTCTTCGGTCCACGGCCAGTGACGCACCCCGCCGCGGCGCAAGAAGACTTCCGCTTCTTTGGAGGACCTCCCTCGACGCGCGCCGTGCTCATACTTCTCACGGACGTAAGTCGGAAACCCCTGCACCTCTATCCTCGACCGCAACGCGAACCCACGTCAGGAATCCGCATAGCGCTTGGCCGCTCTCTGCGCTACATCCGAGGATAATTTGTGCGCTCCCACTTCCGGGTTCACGGAGGATCCCCTGACGTCGTTGCCCGGACTCCCGCTACGTCACAAGGTATTCCCCAAAGCACCCTGTGCACGCCTTGACTGACTCTCTCACACACACACACACACACACGCGCCGCCCCCTGCTGCGCGTTTACTCTCTCACACACACACATACTCGTGCCGCCCCCTGCTGCGCGCTGACTCTCACAAACACACACACACACTCACACACACACACACACACTCCCCCTGTGGCTGTAACTTAACCCTTTAATCCCCTAATTAATTCCCTTGAGAGTATCTGTGTCTGCTATTGGGTCTTTTTCCTCTCCTGCCTTTTCCCCCTCCGTGACAGTATACTGCGGCCATGGCAGACCCAGCAGACACTTCTTCCCCCAGGGCGGGCCTCCGCACCAGACTCCAGTCCAGGACGAGTAACCAAACCGAGGCTAGGCTTCGCCAGACCGTCGCCCAACAGGGTGCTCTTATTAATTCTCAGCAGCAAAGCCTCCAACAGATGTCACAAAGTCTGTCACAGTTGTCAGCCCAGTTTCAGCAGGTCTGTTCGGTTCTCCCAGCTACACTCGCACCCCTGGCTCAGCATGACCGCCCAGCACGGCACGAACCTCGCCTACCGAACCCTCAACCCTACGGCGGAGACCCTGGCACCTGCCGCTCATTTTTATCACAATGCTCTCTGCTACTTGAACTCCAACCCTCGGCTTTTCCTACGGAGCGCTCTAAGGTGGCATACATAATCACCCTGCTTACGGAGAGAGCCCGGGAGTGGGAAACGGCCGTCTGGGACGCTAACGACCCTTGCTGCGCCACCTTCAGCGCCTTCACAGAGGAGATGAAGAGAGTGTTCGACCGCTCCCATGTGGGAAGGGAGGCCGCTAGGCAGCTCTTGGAGCTCCGTCAGGGTCCCCGATCTGCTTATGACTACGCCATTGAGTTCCGAACCCTGGCAGCCGCCGCTCAGTGGGACACTCAGGCGCTTTACGATACCTTCCTGAATGGGCTCTCTGAACCAGTTAAGGACCAGCTGGTCTCTCAGCAACTTCCTGGAGACCTAAATGGGTTAATGGACCTAGCAGGGCGAGTGGACTCACGCCTCCGACGTAGGCACCGCACTTTTAGCCAGACCGGGCAACGGGTTGGAACTTCTTCCTCACTGACCATGCCAGTTGCCGCCCCTGCTGAGCCCATGCAGATCGGACGAACCCGGATCTCACCAGAGGAACGGCAAAGCCGGATGCAGGCTGGAGCATGCCTCTACTGTGGTCAGGTTGGGCACTTGCGTCTGCAATGCCCGGTAAAAGCCAGGACCCCCAGTGAACCTAGGCACACTGGAGGGGCGCACCCAAGAGCAGCTGCCTAGAGGCCGTCCAGTCCTTCCCGTTACGCTCTTCCTGGGCAATCAGCCCCACGTAGCCCATGCCCTCGTCGACTCCGGTTCCGACCAGAATATGATCAGCGCCACAAGGGTCAAGGAACTATGCATTCCTACTCTTCCCCTGAACATCCCATTGTGCGTCCACGCTCTTGATGGAACGCCACTCCCTCCTATTACCCGACGCACCACTCCGGTAACCCTAAGGACCTCTGGGAATCACTCGGAAGAGATTTCCTTTCTCGTTATGGACAGAGCTCAGTGCCAGTTGGTGCTTGGTCGTCCGTGGCTTGTTCGTCACAACCCGCGCGTGGACTGGAGGAACAATACCATACTCGAATGGAGCCCTCTCTGCCTGGCCTCTTGCCTGAAATCTGCTCTTTGCCCCACCGTAACATCAGGACCCCCTGAGGATTTTCCCGACCTTTCCGTGCTCCCTCATGACTACATCGACCTCAAGGCTGTGTTCAGTAAATCCCGGGCCGTCTCTCTTCCACCTCATCGTCCGTACGACTGCGCAATTGACCTCCTGCCTGGCACTACCCCGCCTCGGGGCTGTCTCTTCTCACTTTCACATACTGAAAGGAGGGCCATGGACCAATACATCTCTGAGTCATTAGCCGCCGGCATCATTAGACCATCTTCATCACCCGCTGGGGCGGGGTTTTTCTTTGTGGCCAAAAAAGATGGTACCCTCCGTCCTTGCATAGACTACAGGGGGCTGAATGACATCACCGTAAAGAATCGGTACCCCCTGCCACCGATGTCCACAGCCTTCGACCTCCTGCAGGGGGCCCAATTCTTCACGAAATTGGATCTTCGCAGCGCCTATCACCTGGTCAGGATAAGAGAAGGGGATGAGTGGAAGACCACCTTTAACACCCCGTCGGGTCATTACGACTATCTGGTCATGCCGTTTGGGTTAGCCAACGCCCCGGCCGTGTTCCAAGCTCTAGTCAATGACGTCCTCAGGGATTTTATAAACGTCTTTGTCTTTGTATATCTAGACGACATCCTCATCTTCTCGCGTTCCCTGGAGGAACACAAGATACATGTCTGTCAGGTTCTCCAGAGGCTGCTTGAGAATCAGCTGTTCGTCAAGGTCGAAAAATGCAAGTTCCATAGTAGCACAGTCTCCTTCCTGGGCTTGATTGTTGCCCCGTCTAGGATACAAATGGACCCTGCCAAGCTGAAGGCAGTCACGGGCTGGCCTGCCCCAACAACACGCAAGGAACTTCAGCGCTTCCTGGGGTTCGCTAATTTTTATAGGCGGTTCATCCACAATTATAGCTCAGTAGCCGCTCCACTCATCTCGCTAACTTCAGCCAAGACCCCATTCATCTGGTCGGAGGAAGCGGCTAGGTCCTTTCAGGATCTGAAGAGGCGATTCACTTCGGCTCCTGTTCTACTTCAACCGGACCCACGCCTTCAGTTTGTGGTTGAAGTGGATGCCTCCGACTCGGGTGTTGGAGCAGCCCTGTCTCAGAGGTCGCCCAAGGATAATAAACTGCATCTGTGCTGCTTTCTCTCCCACCGACTTTCTCCGACCGAGAGAAACTACAGTATTGGCGACCGGGAGCTGCTGGCAGTGAAACTCGCTCTGGAAGAATGGAGGCACTGGCTAGAGGGCAGTGAAGTCCCATTCCTGGTTTGGACGGATCATAGGAATTTGGAATATCTCCGTACCGCCAAACGCCTAAACTCTCGTCAAGCAAGGTGGTCCTTGTTTTTTTCACGTTTTAACTTCTCCCTATCCTACCGTCCGGGATCTAAGAACACGAAGCCGGATGCCCTCTCTCGCCAGTTCTCTCCTGCCAACGTTAAGGCACCTGAAGCCACCGTCCTGCCCCCTCATTGCCTCGTGGGAGCGGTGCTACTGGAGGTTGAATCGCGGGTCAAGAACGCGCTTTATCAACAGCCGGGCCCCTCACAGACACCAGAAGGCAAACTCTTCGTTCCAGAGGCAGAACGGTCCCACGTCCTGGAGTGGGGACATAGCTCGAGACTGGCCTGCCACCCCGGCGCGGCACGCACGCTGGCCCTGGTTCAGCAACGATTTTGGTGGCCCACCATGAGAGAGGACACTCGTCAATTCGTTAACGCCTGCGACTCTTGCGCCAGAAGCAAGACCAGCAATAAACCCCCCGCTGGCTTCCTTAGACCCCTTCCGATTCCTCGCAGGCCCTGGTCCCATATCGCCCTCGATTTCGTCACGGGACTCCCTGACTCGGAGGGTAACACCTGCGTGCTCACGGTGGTGGATCGCTTTTCCAAGGCAGCCCATTTCATCCCACTATCTGGACTCCCTACAGCCAAGGAGACAGACGAGCTCCTAATCATGCACGTTTTCCGGCTTCATGGACTCCCCACAGACATCACGTCGGATCGGGGCTCCCAGTTCACCGCCCGGTTTTGGTCTGCTTTCTGCAAATTAATTGGCGCTACCCCCAGTCTATCTTCGGGCTATCACCCACAGACCAACGGCCAGGTGGAGCGAGCTAACCAGGATCTCGAAACAGCCATTCGGTGCATGGTCACAAAGGAACCCCATTCCTGGAGCCGGATGTTACCATGGATCGAGTACGCCCACAACTCCCTACCCACATCAGCCACGGGTCTCTCCCCCTTTCAGTGCTGCCTCGGTTATCAGCCTCCTCTGTTCCCGTCCCAGGAGGTGGAGGTCCCTTCAGCCCAAGCCTTTATTCGTCGGTGTCGGAGAACGTGGCTAAAGGCGAGATCTAGGATTCGCCGGACCGTTTCAGCCTTCAAACAACAGGCCGACCGGCGCCGCTCCAGGGCACCGTTATACCGCGTGGGTCAAAGAGTGATGCTGTCATCCCACTACATTCCACTTAAGACGACCTCACGCAAACTGTCTCCCCGATTCATCGGCCCATTCACCATCACCAGAATCATCAACCCCTGCACCGTCAGACTTCATCTGCCTTCCACCATGCGTCGGATAAACCCTTCCTTTCATGTATCCCAGATAAAACCCCTGGCCTCATGCCCACTGAATCCACCCACCCGCCCGGCTCCTCCTCCCCGTCTTATCGATGGTAGCGAGGCCTTTACTGTGAGCAAGCTTATGAAGGCCAGACGACGAGGCAGAGGCCTCCAGTACCTGGTAGATTGGGAGGGGTATGGCCCTGAGGAGAGGAGCTGGATTCCTTCCAGATTCATCTTGGATCAGTCCCTTATTGATGACTTCCACCGCCAACACCCCAACGCACCGGCCATTCCGCCAGGTGGCATCCGTAGGAGGGGGGGTACTGTCACAAGCCAGCCACCTCCTGCTAACACCTCACAATCCTAACTCCACCCCGGAGTTTTCAGCACGCCCAGCGTTCATCACAGCACACCTGGATCTGATTACGGATCACCCCTAGGCTTTAAAAGCAAGCTGAGCGCACCTGTTGGTGCCGCAGTATCTCGCTCGCGTGCCTTACGTCTTTGTGAATATTATTGATTCCTTGGATTTTGTCTCGTTGCTGACCCAGCTTCCCTTTGGACTCCTCTTTCGTCTCGTCCCTTCTGCTTACCTTGCCTGATTCTCGGACTGATTCCCGTGTATGACCCTGCCTGTATTAGTTTCCTGACTTCAGTCTCGCCCTTTGGATTTGTTTTGTTCACGCGGCTGGATATACTGGTTATCGACTCTTACCTGGTTAAAGACGCCGATTGTGTTCTTCGGTCCACGGCCAGTGACGCACCCCGCCGCGGCGCAAGAAGACTTCCGCTTCTTCGGAGGACCTCCCTCGACGCGCGCCGTGCTCATACTTCTCACGGACGTAAGTCGGAAACCCCTGCACCTCTATCCTCGACCGCAACGCGAAACCACGTCAGAAATCCGCATAGCGCTTGGCCGCTCTCTGCGCTACATCCGAGGATAATTTGTGCGCTCCCACTTCCGGGTTCACGGAGGATCCCCTGACGTCGTTGCCCGGACTCCCGCTACGTCACAAGGTATTCCCCAAAGCACCCTGTGCACGCCTTGTCTGACTCTCTCACACACACACACACACACACGCCGCCCCCTGCTGCGCGTTTACTCTCTCACACACACACATACTCGTGCCGCCCCCTGCTGCGCGCTGACTCTCACACACACACACACACACACACACACACACACTCCCCCTGTGGCTGTAACTTAACCCTTTAATCCCCTAATAAATTCCCTTGAGAGTATCTGTGTCTGCTATTGGGTCTTTTTCCTCTCCTGCCTTTTCCCCCTCCGTGACAGTTTAATAATGAGCTGTTAACCAGACTGGACTATCTGCTCTCTCCATCACCTGATACTCATTTATTTATTCCTTAATCTGAACAGCAAACACTTAAGGACTGTACAGTAAAATTATTGAATTAAATGTGAACAGTATTGATGAGATCATTAAATATTAATGTTGATGATCAGTTAATTTCCTATGTATTTCGAGTGATCAATCATTAAAAATTTCTAAAAGCCAGCAGCTGCATGTTTAGTTTGTGTTTTGCGCTCCAGAGCCGCTGCTGTTAGCAGAAACACTCGTCACTCCTGAGTAAAGCACATGTGTGTAATGAATAACTGCTCAGGCTCACAACAGGGTCAGTGGTTAATTATGCATAAGTTTATGGCTTAATATAATTTTAACTGATAGGTTACATAAATATTTACCCCCTGTGTTGTACCAGGCTGTACACATGTTTATTTCTCTTGTAAAGTTGGACATTTTAACATGAAGCTCTAAGGGATTTGCTTACTTAGTCCTAGACCAAGTGATCATTTGAGGAATTGCACATTTTGTACTTCCGGGTTGTCCTGATTTTTATAACTACAGATCACCTCTTGTCGTACTCGGTTGCTCCGTCACACTGCACTGTCAGTTCAGGTATTGTACACGGCCCCACCTCAGGTATCGGTCAAAGAAAATCAGTTTAATCATAAACAAAACAGTGTATTATTATTTGAGATGGAAATCACCAGGCGGGAATAAAAAATGTGTACAGTATGAGGGCTGCTAAAGCTTAGAATCAAGCCACAAAATAACAGAAATAAATAAATTAAAAGACGAACAAAGTGGAGAAAGTACATTATTGATACAAAAGAAAGAAAGAGGAGGATAAAGAGATATTAAATATAAAGCTGAATTGTGCTTCATGTTTGTTAGTCTTTGAGTGTCTTAAGAATATTAAAATTGCTACATGATTAAAGTCAATGCAAATATTATAATGTGACTGTAAATATTGACATTTCCCTCTTTGGATAATACTGTCACTGCCCTCACACACTCTTTAATGCTCTCTGTAAATGTGTGTTAATTTCATTTTGAAAAAAGTGTCGGCATTAATGTAAAGCTGTTTATAACTGAATGACTCGTCAGAAACAGAATTGAGCTCAGTGAGTCTTAAGCAGTAGTGCTTTTTGTCTGTTTCTTCTGTCCACTCGCCTACACACACTAAACTATCATGCTGATTGGATCTGCTGAGTGACATGTATAGCCACGCCCATTCTAAGGGAAAAAGCTTTAGATTACTAATATATTAATTTTTCTCATTTATTTGAAGAGCATCAGGGTCAAGATACAACTGTCACTGGGTACAGGTTTATATTGTCTCTTTACACTTGATTATTTTATTGTAAAGGATGATTAAATGCTTTAGTATGTATACAGACAGGGCGGGGTCTCGTTCAGAAATGATACTGATACCCTGACTTTGATACTAAGTCCTCAACAATACTTTTTTCAATACCAGTTTAATAAAAGTACAGTTAACCCTGGGATTGTGAGTATAATTGGTTCTGGAAACGATCTTGTAATCCAAAGCACGTGAATATTAAAGCGAATTTCTCCATAAGAAATAATGGAAACCCAAAAATGTAAACATATAAAAATGACTAATACAAAATATAAAGTAAAAATAAAACAGATTAACCTGCACTTTACCTTTGAAAAGAATCCTGACAGAGCAGTGTTTCCATTAGTGTGTGTGTGTGTGTGTGTGTGTGCGATGCTGAAGTCCACTCCCTGGTTATATTTGTGCATAGACATGCACAGCTCACTACACACACTCATGCCACCATCTTGATTCAAACCAAAAATGTTTATTAAAAACTAAGAAAATCCCATAACTTTTCCAAAACTTTCTGATACACTTTATTTCCCAGAACTTCTAAACACCAGGGCCCGTATTCACAAAGCTTCTTGAGCTTAAAAGTTGCTCCTAGTTAGGAAATTCTAAGAAAATTCTTAGAATTATGACATTTGCTTAGAATTTCCCCTGAATTTAGGGCTAAATCTTCGTAAAGATAAAAATGATTCACGAAACATCTTAGCCCTATAAACAGCTCCTAAGGTAAAAATTGTTAAGAGTAGAGAGGAGGACTTTTAAGAGGCTTAAAAGTTTCTATAGCAGAGGACAAAATGGCAGAAAGAAGAAATATTCTCCAAACATAAAGATAAAAATAAACACTGCTCTTCTGTCCAATTTGATTTTCTTGTCCTTTTACTTCCTCACATATTTTTTTGATTGTTGGCTACAAACCATCCAATTTAGTTAAATATAGTATCTACTGTGTGAAAATTGGTTGCTTCAAAAGAAGACACATTTTTTATATCTAGCTGTTTAATTATCTTTAAGATATTTAGCCTATAACAGACACTTTGCATAAAGTAGCCTGTAGTCATGATTATACAGTTTCTTCATATACAAACTTTTAATTTCAAGTCATTTCAAGACCTTTGCAGAGGTCAGAGGTTATTTTTTATCAACCAATCACAGTCCTTGAATTGCTGCAACATCCCTAGTAACAGGGTCGACCACACGTCCTCACTAAGATAAAGGTTTTTGTACTTTCCTTACTCAGAGTTGCTCTGTGAAGTTTCCTAATTCACATTTAGTCTAGGACTGTCACGAGCCAGCATCCTCCTGCAAGCATCCCGCAATCCTAACTCCACCCCGGAGTTTTCAGCACGCCCCGCGTTCATCACGGCACACCTGGATCTGATTACAGATCACCCCTAGGCTTTAAAAGCAAGCTGAGCGCACCTGTTGGTGCCGCAGTGTCTCGCTCGTGTGCCTTACGTCTTTGTGTATATTATTGATTCCTTGGATTTTGTCTCGTTGCCGACCCAGCTCCCCTTCGGATTCCTCTTTCGTCTCGTCCCTTCTGCTTACCTTGCCTGATTCTCGGACTGATTCTCGTGTATGACCCTGCCTGTATTAGTATCCTGACTTCAGACTCGTCCTTTGGATTTGTTTGGTCACGCGGCTGGATCTTCTGGTTATCGACTCTTGCCTGGTTAAAGACGCCGATTGTGTTCTTCGATCCACGGCCAGTGACGCACCCCGCCGCGGCGCAAGGAGACTTCCGCCTCTTTGGAGGACCTCTCTCAATGCGCGCCGTGCTCATACTTCTCACGGACGTGAGTCGGAAATCCCTGCCCCTCTATCCTCAATCGCAAAGCGGACTCGCGTCAGGAATCCGCATAGCGCTTCGCCGCGCTCCACGCTACATTCGAGGATAATTTGTGCGCTCCCACTTCCGGGTTCACGGAGGATCCCCTGACGTCGTTGCCCGGACTCCCAGCTACGTCACAAGGTATTCCCCAAAGCACCCTGTGCATGCCTTGACTGACTCTCTCACACACACACACACTTCCCCTGTGGCTGTAATTTAACCCTTTAACCCCCTAATAAATTCCCTTGAGAGTATCTGTGTCTGCTATTGGGTCCTTTTCTCTCCTGCCTTTTTCCCCCTCCATGACAAGGACTCCCAGGCAGGACTTTTAAAGCTAAGATAGGAGCTCTCTAAGTGAATTCTAAGAAGTTTTGTGAATACGGGCCCAGATGTTATTTTTTATCAACCAATCATTGTCCTTGAATTGCTGTATCATCCCTAGCAACGGGGTCAACCATACCTCCTTACCAAGATAAAGGGTTTTGTACTTTTCTTAATCAGAGTTGCTCTAAGAAGTTTTCTAAATCACTTTTTGTTACGTGGTGCAGTATGGGGAGCCGCACCACGAGATGTTATAATGATTTTAAGAGCCCTGACGCAGGGCTTTAGAGGGGATCAAAATAGGAGGCTGTGAGAGTGCTTATGACAGGCACAGAAGCCCTTCCTGTTTGGAGATGGCGTGGGATTATTAATTAAGGGAACTTAAAATGAAACAATTAACACAAAATAAACAGAGCTCCGCCGTCTCTTCCTCTCTCTCTCTCTCGCCGGCGTCTTGAGCAGGCAGAGGCTGGGGCTTCGCCTCTGTCTTTTACTTTCAGCGCGCTTGTTTTTTCTTTTCTTTTCTTTTCTTTTCTGTGTCTTTGGCCCTGATACCTTACCGGTGCTACCTAATATTTGCACGAAGTGCGGCGGTATCAGGACTCTTATATAGACGTGCTGCCAGGTGCGGCTCGTTCAGGCTGATTGCCTGACGGCGGTGTTGTCTGGCAACTGTGTGTATAAATGGCTAAGCCTTTGCAGTTTAAGCGTGGCTCTGCCCATTGTGTCAGCCGCATCATTACACTTTTAGTCTAGAACTCCCAGTTAGGACTTTTTGGGCTGAGATAGGAGCTAGCTCTCTGAGAGAATTCTTAGAAGTGTTGTGTATACAGCCCTGATTTCTAATTTTCTCCAGGATTTTCATGACCATATAAACCCTGCCATTGACACATTATCTGTTTTTGAATCTGAAATGGGAGTTACGTTGTGTGTGCCAGAAATCTGTAACAATGCCAGAGAACCTAATTTTTTTTTAATGGTAATTGTAAAGTGTGTGTGTTTCTCTCACACACAGAAATCAGAGGACAAGACGCCACATCAGCACATTTACAGGAGCAGCTGTAATACAGGTGGAGTGTTTTACGTACAGATATAACGTATTAGTGTAAAAAGTCAAACAGTTTTCTGTAAAAGTACCAAATGATTGTATGTAAGTTGATAAAAGCATCTATTAACCCACAATAATCCACACAGTGCAGTTCAGTGTTACATTACAATAACAAATCATGCAGTAATACATTTATAATAAAATACTCACACAGCTTTTCTGGACGCTTTGACCACTGGCAGAAGATTCAGAAGACCTTCATCTGATGGGTAATATTTCCACAAATGAAACTCATCCAGCTCCTGATCTGAGGTCAGTAACACAAACACCAGAGCTGACCACTGAGCAGGGGAGAGTCTGACTCCACTGAGACGCCTGTAATCTCTTCTGTTCAGGTAACTTTGTACTTCCTGCACTAGAGACTGATCATTCAGTTCATTCAGACAGTGGAACAGATTGATGGATTTCTCTGGAGATGGATTCACTTTGATCTTCTCTTTGATGTACTCGACTATTTCCTGTTTGCTGTGAGAGCTGCTTCCTGTCTTTGGCATTAAGCCTCGTAAGAGAGTCTGATTGGACTCCAGTGAGAGACCCAGAAGGAAGCGGAGGAACAGGTCCAGGTGTCCATTCTCACTCTGTAAGGCCTTGTCCACTGCACTCCTGTGGAAATCAGACATGTTTGACTTGACGAAAAGATCAGACAGATCAGACGTTTGTTGTTCTGTAACATTTCTGCTGATGAAGGAGAGAAATGTGTATAAAGCAGCCAAAAACTCCTGAACACTCAAATGTACGAAGCTGAAGACCTTCCCGAGGTGAAGCCCAAACCCTTCTCTGAAGATCTGAGTACACACTCCTGAGTACACTGATACTTCTCTGACATCAATGCCACACTCCCTCAGGTCTTCCTCATAAAAGATCAGGTTTCTTTTCTCCAGCTGTTGGAAAGCCAGTTTTCCCAGTGCCATGATATTCGCTCTGGTCTGCTCAGGATCAGGGACACATTTCTGATGGTACTTTTGGTCCTTGTGTTTAATCTGAAAGATCAGGAAGTGTGTGAACATTTGAGTCAGAGTCTTGGGGGTCTCTTCACTCTCTGCTCCACCCAACATTCTCTCTAGAACAGTAGCTGAGATCCAGCAGAAGACTGGGATGTGGCACATGATATAGAGGCTTCTGGAAGATTTTATGTGTGAGGTGATTTTATTGGCCAGACTCTGATCACTGATCCTCTTCCTGAAGTACTCCTCTTTCTGAGGATCACTGAATCCTCGCACCTCTGTTACCTGGTCTACACACTCAGGAGGGATCTGATTAGCTGCTCCTGGTCGAGAGGTGATCCAGAGGACAGCAGAGGGAAGCAGGTTCCCCTTGATGAGGTTTGTCAGCAGCACATCCACTGAGGCTGACTCTGTCACATCACACACTCTCTCATTCTTCTGGAAATTTAAAGGAAGTCGACACTCATCCAGACCATCAAAAATGAACAGCACTTTGTAGGAGTCATAGTTTGTTAATTTTACTTCTCTCATTTCTGAGAAAAAGTGATAAAGAAGTTCCATTAGACTGAGATGTTTCTCCTTCATCAGATTCAGCTCTCTAAAGGGAAATGGAAACATGAAGGTGATGTCCTGATTTGCTTTTCCTTCAGACCAGTCCAGAATAAACTTCTGCACAGAGACTGTTTTTCCAATTCCAGCTACCCCTTTAGTCAGCACACTTCTGATGAACTTGTCTTTAAAGAGATCATTACATTTGATGGGCTTCTCCTGTGTTGCTGGTCTCCTGGACAGTGTCTCAATATGTCTCACCTCATGTTCATTACAGACGTCTCCACTCCAACCCTCTGTAATGTAGAGCTCTGTGTAGATCTCATTCAGAAGAGCTGAGCTTCCATGCTGGGAGATTCCTTCATTAATTCGTAGAAACTTCTCTATCAGGCTGGATTTGAGTTTTGGCTGAGACACAGAAACTGTAGACTCTAATAAACAAAATAATTAACATGTTATTGATAAACACTAAGCAAAATATAAAAATTTAGATTCATTTAGAAACTGCTGTCCTGAATGTTTAATTTGGAGGAAAAAACATACATTGTGGAAAATAAAGGACGGTACATAATTGATTTTAGAACACTAATACAGTTTATACTCATTCAATAAGAAATGTAAAAAGTGTTTGAATGTGTATGTTATAATTTAAACAAATGAACACAAAATTTAAAAAAAAGAAAAATAATTAATCGATGTTTTAATAGATTATTTTAAATGACAGAAAAAAATTATTTGCTGGATTTTTTATTGTTATAATGATGAAATAAAGTAGGAGAACGATGTGTCCATACCTGATGTTCTCGTCCTCCACAACACTTGTTAAGGACTGTTTAAATTCACATACAGAATGTAAATAAAGTTTGAAAGTTTGGGACAGTTACTACAAGACTACTACGAGGTCATATCATCTCTTTATATCTCCAGTGAAATAATAAATATTCTGTTGTCAGAATGTTAACACGACTTTTTGATTCTTGTTACTGAAACAGAAAGTTTTTTTACATTCTAAAAATTGTTAGGTTTACAATTTTTTTAATGTAAATGTACTTTATTAAGGTCTAATTATATGCAATGAGAAAAAATGAATAAAACCATCATGGCTTCTCTATAGTTAGAACATCCTGAGGCTCCTCATCCTCCACAACACTATTCTTACACAACACAACACTTAAGGCCAGGTGCGGTAATGAGAACATCTGTTTCAGAATGAGAATTTAAACATATTGTGTACTTTAAATATCTCTTATAAATTTAATATTAAAATGTAGCAACTGTTGATATTTTGTTTTATGATTTGTTTCACAAAAACGCTTTAGCGAAGGCCAGATGGACTAAGCAATTATACAGAAATCCAGAACTGCTGGAGGAGAACAGAAGGAAAAAAAATCAAAACACACCCTACAGTGTTAGATTCCTCATCTCTCTCCACCTGTCTCTACCTCCTGCATCCTCAACACTTGCATCACCCACCAGCTTCATGTCCTCATTTATTACAAATGGTATTCAACCAGAATAATGGTTTTGCTGCCACGGTGACGGCATTAGGGGCATGCGTTTGCTGGTTTTACTGCTAAGTGGTGCTCTAACGACAGACTATAAACTATGTTAATTCTCTCAAGAATTAATGAGTTGCAGCTCACGTGGTTAGAGATGCATTCTAGTAAAACATTGAATGAATTCATAATCACTACGTAAGTATTATTAAGTATTATTATATTATATTATATTAAGTATTAAGTATATATATAAGTATTATTATAATTAAATATTATATAATAATAATTATTATTATTATTATTATTATTATTATGCGAGATAATTAGCATTTTATCCGTGTGATGTCAATTCACTAGGTCACATTATTTGAATAAACCCAAACTGCATATGAAAGCAATCAGCAAATTATGGGTAGTGTATACCAGTGATTAAATATAAACAATACAATGCATGTACTGACATGTTTACAGCGTACAAGTGACTCTGCCGAGGTTCATCATTCTAAATATGTCCACGATAACAAGGGAAACACATCCTGATGGCTAGAGTTCGTCAGAGGATTAAAAAACGCTAACAATTTCCTTTTTGGCCTTTACTGCGTTCTGTAGAAGCTCCGCGCATATAGCCAGAAGTGGTCCGCGCATATAGCCAATTTATTATAGCCAAACAAAGCTACCTTCGGTATCATTTCGCGAACTGGCGCGTTCACGTTGTTGTCACGTTGGACGCTGTCGAATCAAAAGAATCTACGGTACTTTGATTGGATGTCGTGCCGAATGCGCGCATGCGCTCTGTCACACACACGCGCACAGACACATAAACAGAGATAGAGCGGTCCGTGTTAACATACTTTTTATCTTTGGGCTTTTTATGGGAAGTAGCAAGTCTTTACAAGTCAATAGGCGCAAGTCCGAAGGAAAGTCCGAGTTATTTATGTTAAATCCAAGTCGAGTTGCAAGTCTTTTTATATTTTGTCAAGTCGAGTCTAAAGTCATCAAATTCATGACTCGAGTCTGACTCGAGTCCAAGTCACATGACTCGAGTCCACACCTCTGCTCTGTAGGATACTTTGTTTAATATGTGGTTGTTTTTTATTACAGATAAAAGTAGAAGTCTGACTACTTAAGTTATTGAAAAAAGATTTGGTTAAAAAGATTGGAAGACACTGAAATAGGTACAGGAATTTTGGAAACAGGTTCATTTTAATTGTGTTTATTCTTCTGTGTTTATTTTGTTTTGGAAAGTAGAACCTGATAATTCGCCTTGTACAGATCTGCATGGTTGTGTGTTACTCAAACTCCTAGATATTTTTCTGGGACTAATCTTAAAGGGGGTTGAATCAGGAAACTGTGCTTTATTGTTTTTATTGTTTTTAATTGGCATCATTTCACTTTTTTGTAGATTAACCTTGTAGCCAGATATTTCACCAAAGTCTTTCAGTAAATCCACAAGTTTTGGTAGGCTACTGTATGGCGAGGATCGGACATGAAAAGCAGCATGTCGTCAGCATACAGGGAGACTTTGTGTTCCACCCCTCCACAAGAGATACCTTTAATATTGGCATTTTCCCTTAATGCGATAGCCAATGGTTCAATAGCCACAGCAAAGACAAGAGGTCACAAAGGGCACCCCTGTCTAGTACCACGCTGAAGCTCAAAGAAATGGGATAAGTTATTTGTCTGAACGGCAGCCAATGGGGATGAGTATAGCACTTTTATCCATGATATAAATTTAGGGCCGAAACCAAATTTACCAAGAGTGTAAAAAAGAAAATCCCAATTCACTCAATTAATTGCTTTTTCTGCGTCGAGGGAAATAATTGTTTCGAAAGTGTCAGATAGAGATGGGTTATAGATAACATTCAACAGGCGCCTAATATTAAAAAAAGAATATCTGTTTTTTATAAAGCTCGTTTGATCAGGTGAAATAACACAATGCATAACTTTCTCCAGACGGTTGGCCAAAACTTTTGCTAAGATTTTCGTATGTGTATTCAACAGTGAAATTGGACGATATGAACTACAGTCAGGAGGATTCTTTTCTTTCTTTAAAATTAAGGAGATAACTGCTTGCCGCATAGTTGGAGTTAATGAACCAGAAGGAAAGCTTTCTCGGAAAACTGACGCCAACAGAGGAGAGAGCTGATTGGAAAAGGCTTTAAAAAATTCTGCAGGATATCCGTCTGGTCCAGGTGATTTACCAGATTGCATACTTTTGATTGCTAGGGCTATATATGTATCAGATATAGACTCATCTAATTGTAATGCTGTACGGTATCTGCACTAATACCTAAATTTTGAAAAAAAAGCCTCTAATGTCGAGGTGTCAACAGCTGAAGGAGCAGTATATAGTGATTTATAATAGTGTAGGAAACAGCTATTGACTGTTTAATTATCAGTACACTTGATACCATGATTATTTTTAATTTGGGGTATAGCTTGTTTATCCGATCGGTGCCGCGACAGATTGGCTAACAGTCTACCCTTTTTTTTTCCCGTGCTCATAAAATGAGAAGCATGATTTTAAAAACAGATATTCTGCTTGTTTTTGTCGAAATTAAATTATATTCTGCTTGTAATAATAAGCGTTGTTTAAGTATGGTTGGTGTAGGTGACACTACATATTGAATTCGATTCCTTTATCTTGTCTGCTAATTTTGTAAATTGTTCCCTGGTCTCCTTATTTTATTTTGCACAAAACGAAATAATCTGCCCCCTTAAATATGCCTTTAAGGATTCTCAAACTGTGGAAAAGATCATACCTGGAGTTTGATTGACATTTAAAAAAAAACTCTATCTCTGGACTCATAAAGCGCACAAACCTCTCATCTGACAGAAGTGAGCAGTTAAATCTCCAAGGACGATAGTTAGGCCCTGCACTGGGGATATGGATTAACAGCGTCAGTGGAGAGTGGTCTGATATCACTATGGCTTTATAATCCGAATCTGTTACAAGAGGCAGAAGCCTTTTATCTACAAGAAAATAATCTATGTGTGAAATAGTATAATGTACTGGAGAATAAAATGAGTATTTTCTTGTAGTAGGATTTCGGAAATACCAAACATCTGCCAATCCATAAGCCTCCAGGAAACTTTGTATCACTTTTGCTAATTTGGATTTGGGCGTTTTTTTTAGGGGAACTGCGATTTAACACAATGGAAAGAACGCAATTTATATCACCTTTTATGATAAGGTGGTGGGTTGTCATATTTGGGATCCGAGACAGAAAGTTAGCAAAAAAAACCGTCATCATCCCAATTGGGTGCATACACATTGGGTAGAATAAGTGGGAACCCGTATACTTGCCCAACAATAATATAGCGGCCAGCAGTATCTGCATTTACAGTAGTTGCTACAAATGGTAAGTTTTCATTAATCAGAATATCAGCAGTTAATAGCTTAGTAGCAGTAAAAAGTTAATAGCAATAGTGAAGTTCCAAATTTACAAAAAAATAGAAAAAGCCAGGAAAAAAAAGAAAAAAAGAGAAAAAAGAGAGAGGGAAAGAGATTTAAAAAAAGTCCTTCTGTCTGGCCTAAACCCTAACCCAACCCTAACCATTAAAACCAGGTGATTAACCCAACCCACACCAACAAATCCACACACTGTGCTTATCTGGATCCTACTGAGCCAAAATCAGGCTTTCACTGAACCATCTTTTATATATATATATATATATATATATATATATATATATATATATATATATATATATATACACTCAACAAAAATATAAACGCAACACCTTTGTTTGTGCTCCAATTTTTCATGAGATGGACTTAAAGATCTAAAATTCATTCCAGATACACAATATTACCATTTCTTTCAAACATTATTCACAAATCAGTCTAAATGTGTGATTGTGAGCACTTCTGCTTTGCTAAGATAATCCATCCCACCTCACAGGTGTGCCACATCAAGATGCTGATCTGACATCATGAGTAGTGCACAGGTGTACCTTATACTGCCCACAATAAAAGGCCACCCTGGAATGTGCAGTTTTTTGCTTTATTGGGGGTCTGGGGACTCAGAACCGGTCAGTATCTGGTGTGACCACCATTTGCCTCATGCAGTGCAACAGATCTTCTTCGCATAGAGTTTATTAGATTGTCAATTGTGGCCTGTGGAATGTTGGTCCACTCCTTTTCAATGGCTGTGCGAAGTTGTTGGATATTAGTGGGAACTGGTACACGCTGTTGTATACGCCGGTCAAGCACATACCAAACGTGCTCAACGGGTGACATGTCCGGTGAGTATGCTGGCCATGCAAGAACTGGGACATTTTCAGCTTCCAAGAACTGTGTACAGATCCTTGCAACATGGGGCCGTGCATTATCTTGCTGAAACATGAGGTGAAGTTCATGGATCTATGGCACAACAATGGGCCTCAGGATCTCATATATGCACGGTATCTCTGTGCATTCAAAATGCCATCAATAAAATGTACCTGTGTTCTTCGTCCATAACAGATGCCTGCCCATGCCATAACCCCACCACCACCATGTGCCACTCGAACAACAACATTGACATCAGCAAAGCGCTCACCCACACGACGCCACACACGCTGTCTGCCATCTGCCCTGAACAATGTAAACCGAGATTCATCTGTAAAGAGAACACCTCTCCAACGTGCCAAACGCCATCGAATGTGAGCATTTGCCCACTCAAGTCTGTTACGAGCTGGAGTCAGGTCAAGACCCCGATGAGGACGACGAGCATGCAGATGAGCTTCCCTAAGACAGTTTCTGACAGTTTGTGCAGAAATTGTATGGTTATGCAAACCAATTGTTTCAGCAGCTGTCTGAGTGACTGGTCTCAGACAATCTTGGAGGTGAACCTGCTGGATGTGGAGGTCCTGGGCTGGTGTGGTTACACGTGGTCTGCGGTTGTGAGGCCGGTTGGATGTACTGCCATATTCTCTGAAACGCCTTTGGAGACGGCTTATGGTGGAGAAATAAACATTCAATGCACGAGCAACAGATCTGGTTGACATTGTCAGGATGAACTAACCTAGGCGACCAGATAACTTAGCTTTAGCGATTAGCCCAATGTAGCGTGGATGGTGAACCCAAACGCGGAAGAAAGCGAGTAGGTAGGATAACCACGCGTTTTAGTCTAAGGACTCTCACAAAAGGGGAGCAAGGGAAAAACACAAGCGAAAAACAGACATTCCTGCTGTCAGCATGCCAATTGCACGCTCCCTCAATGCTTGTGGCATCTGTGGCATTTTGCTGTGAGACAAAACTGCACATTCCAGGCCTTTTATTGTGGGCAGTATAAGGTACACCTGTGCGCTACTCATGATGTCAGATCAGCATCTTGATGTGGCACACCTGTGAGGTGGGATGGATTATCTCAGCAAAGCAGAAGTGCTCACTATCTGTTAGGTTTTAAATAAATGATGAAGTGTGTCCGAGCTAAGTTTTAAGCTAAGAGAAGAAGAGTTTTAGCTTGTTGTGTCCGCCGCACCTTGATACACTTACCGGTCCGGGCCCGATCGACCGGGAGAGACAAACACACACATACACACACACGCAGGCATGACGTCTGAAGATCTCTGTTTATTTTCAGCAAAGAGAGCACATTTAAACCGTGCTAGGTCCCGAACATCAAAAGAACCAGTCATTAACATGTCAGTCATAGAGGGACCCGGAGACAGGTGAGAGGAGATGCATTTGCATTCTCCTGATTAAACAAAAGGATTCTAGCACACAGGAGCCATTTGGATGTATCCTTGTCTGGATACAGGATATAGAAGGTGTTACCACAGAAGGCATGAGAAAGCACAGTTGGGGGTCTGATCTCAGAGCACAGGAATCTTCTTATTAGATTACATTGTCTTACTACATTATAAAACCTTACAGTGCCCCCTTAAATTCTAACAGAATTTACTACAGTTTATGGCATAGAAGAGATTTACAAAATCAAATTATAAAAATTTAACTAATCAAAACCCTGTGCCTGTGTAAAAATGAGAAGATATGCCCCCTTTTGTGGTGTCTTCATGACGCCTGTGGTTCTATTAAGCTACAGGAACTGATAATGAACTTCCTCTCTGTGAGTGTAATATTTACCTCTAGAGACAGTGGCCTGAACTTCAAACCTCCGTTTAAGAATTCAGCAGGCCATCTCCAGCCCTTCTGGTCTTTTATCAATAGACTCCATTCAAAACCAGTTCCCCAGACCATGAAGCCAAACATCTCTCTCCACAATTGACTAGGAGAGAGTAAAAGACTTCAAGTCTGACTAATCTACCTGTACATCAGATATAACATGTGAAGGTGCCAATCATAACTTCATACATCAGATATAACATGTCAAGGTGTCAATCATAACTTCATACAGTCTATAATGTTTGTACAATTCTGCCATGTGTGTTTTCAGACTAATACAGTAGTGATCACTATACAGTATGTGTATGGGTTAAGGTGAGGAAAAATCAGTGTCCAAAACATCCAAGTCATCTTTCAAGCTGATCTCTTTTTCGACCCAGATACTTTACGTATAGTAGAGAGTCAGTTGGAGCCCAGAAGAGAGGTTACTAGCACTTCATTATGGGCCCGTGCCTTCAAGCCTTCACTACAGAAGACACGTATCAGCATATGAATAAGTAAAATCTCAGATTACATTTACATTTGGGCATTTGGCAGACGCTCTTATCCAGAGCGACTTACTTTTTTTTTTTTTTTTACTAATTACATCTGAGCAGTTGAGCGTTAAGGGCCTTGCTCAAGGGCCCAACAGTGGCAACTTGGTGGTTGTGGGGCTTGAACCTGGGATCTTCCGAACCGTAGTCCAATGCCTTAACCACTGAACTACCCCTGGCCCGATTAGATTAGAGTTACATATGGATGATTTAGCGATATCTTTGATGAATTGTGTCAGAATTCCTCCTTGTCTGAAGTTGCTATGAGAAAGCCTTTGGTTAGATAAAACAACATTCATAAATTTCATTGGACACAGTAAAGTCAACCATCAGCTGATCCAATGGAATTTCTGTATCTAAAATAAAACAGAAGGTTGTTTAATGGCATCACACATTGTCACAATTTGTTATGCGGCCTGATTTCTTCCAGTGTACTTTTGTTCTGTTGAGGAAATTAGGATTAAATTTTGCTGCTGCTGTTTTTCTGTAAAAGCAATATAGTTATGGGTAACAGTCATGAGTACAGTCATATACAACATGAAAGACATGAATCTTTGTCACATACAATCTGTCCTAATGTTTGTCATGTTAGGTGTGTTAGTTTGAATATTAGTTGAAGTCAGTCAGTCAGTTCTTTGTCTGTGTCAGGAGTGCACATCGCTCGGTCACGAGCTCCCAAGCCGAGGCTTGTGCTGAATTTGGAGCAACGGAGCTCAACGCTGCATAATTTGGTTTTCAACTTGTGCCAATAGTTGGTTATTTCTCAATCATGAATTAATCTATTTACTTACTTATTTTTGTTACTGCAGTCGTTACATTGTGTGCACACATGTAATAATTTCATAAGCATGCTTTGATTGTTGGTAAATTGTAGTGTATCAAAGTTAGGCAGACACCTCAAGATGATCGGGTTTAATTACGGACACGTTAAGCTCGTTTCATTGAATTATTTCAGAATATATCCCTTTTAAAATTTATTTATTCATTTTTCTTACAGGTAGTGTGACGTTCGAACAAAGTGTATAAGTATATACTGTAATTTATAAGGGTATTATCAAAAATGTGCAATATCTCCGCGTTCCTGATAACACTACCAGGAATATGGATTCTATTTCAAATCTCACGTGCCTCTACACCTTTGAGGATGATTCACACATTTATCAAATACCAATATAGTGAATTAATAAGGCATTCGGCCAATCTACCCTGTTTCTGAGAACACTCTCAGAAAAATGAACCTCAGGTGCGCCGGGCTGAGTCCACACGCCTCTACGTCAGGGAGACAATAAAACTTATGCACCTCCCACGTGTATAACTGCAACTCCACGCCGCTCCCTGTTCCAAAGAACACTCTAAGGAATATGGCTACTATAACCAATTAATTTATTCATTTTCTAGCCACGCGCCTCTACACCAGGGCCAGCTTATACACCAAGTGCACGCTACAAATGCCTCAATTGCCTCAATAAATTACAAATATTGTAATGCATAAATTACGTAAACAACAGAAGTTAGCGAACGTATCACTTTTAAAACACCTCCGAAGGAGCGCGTCTCCTCTAATAGTACGTGGTTTTGATTACGTAGTTACTCTGCGACGACAGCACTGTGTTTATTTTTAGCTTATTGCTAACAACACTGGTTCAGTTTTAGTTAAAAAAAACCTTAGTTTTATCTATTATTTTAATTAACCATAATCGCTACTTTTATAATCAATAAATCAACATGAGTAATGTCACACACAACGCGAGACAAAAACTAATTAAAAAACGCATAAAGTTTATTTTTTTAAATACATTTTTTTCCTCCAAAAATATACCTTAAAGATACGGCAATTTACTATTAGACTAGCCCCCTTAAATTACTGAAGGGAATTTAAATTAATTCGACTTTTCTATGAAAGAAAACGGAAACTAATAAATGCAGCTTCTTTAATTTCAGGTATAGCAGGTAAACAAAAATATTTATCTATCAGTATTAATGTATTATTATTATTATTATTATTATTAATGTAATTATTAGTTTTCATGGTTTTTTATTAATTAATAATAATTATTATTATTATAAAAAAAAAAATTTAATTGAGGAGCAGAATCTATTGAACCCAAAAACTAATTAAAATGTTCTGTGGCTACACTTCGTGTGATGGAGAACTTGTTTTAAAACTGTTGAAATGTGCACAAAAATGTTCTAAATCTTCTTTCTGCCTGTACTCCATCTCTAACAGTTACTTCTGAATAAAGTCCTTATTCCTTCTATGCACATGTCCACGGCATCTTAATCTGGCCTCTCTAACTTTCTTTCCAAATTGCCCTACTTGCACTGTTCCTCCAATATACACATTCCAAATCCTGTCCATTCTTGTCATATATATATATATATATATATATATATATATATATATATATAACATCTCAAGGGCCCATATATATATATATATATATATATATATATATATATATATATATATATATATATGTGTGTGTGTGTGTGTGTGTGTGTGTGTGTGTAAATATCAGGATTACATCATGATTCTTTCTCATTGATTTTACTATTTTGCAAGTTGTCTGAGACGTACACACAAACTAATTAGATTTTATTTTATATAAAAAGAAAGCCTTTCAGGTAACAAAGTATAAAATAAAGCAAAGAGCAGAATGAGCAAATATAAAAATCTGTGTCAATTTATCTTTGTTATTCGAATAGATACACATTACAAATAAACATAATATAAATATAAAACAAAGTTTTTATTTTTCGGGAAGATTAGGTGTATTCAGCAGTATTGAATTAACAAACATGAAAGGTGAAACACTATATGCTTACACACTTCATCCATCATTTCATTCTATTTTATCTTAAATATGTGTGAAGAATAGAGTGAACTTTATAGTTACTTACACTATGTGTATCTGTTATGAATAAAACACATGAGCAAATTAGATTTGAATGGGTTGTTATTGTTGCTTCCATAGACATCTTTGTGTTTTTTACAAGCTCAACATGTGTTGTTTTACCAGTACATATGTGTGTTTAAATGTCTGAAACCTAAAATATGCCTTATGTGGTTAACCCTCTGGGGCCCGAGGTGATTTTGGGGCCCTTGAGATGTTTGGACATGTAATGTGTCACTCTCCTTCCCCCCAAGAAGTGTACTCTAAAGCACCTCACACATGGCTGTGGTTTGGATGACTGTGGGCAGGGCTGTTTACTGATGACAAGCTAAACTTGGGAATAAAAGGGATAGTTTACTACATGCATTCACAATCTTCAAGAACTTATCGGTACGAACAAGCTGCAAAGATACCAAGACTTTACACTGCTGCTGAGGCTTTGGCTCTGCTGCAAAACAATGGGTGGCCCATTGTAATGTGTCACTCCCCTTCCCCCCAAGAAGTGTACTCTAAAGTACCTCACACATGAAAGTACCTCACACATGGCTGTCAACACCTACGCTTCGATGACAAGGAGACACGCACTCAACGGGTGGCAACGGACAAGTTCGCAGCAATTTCAAATGTTTGGCAGATGTTTGTTATTAACTGCATCAAGTCTTACAACCCGGGCCAGCACATCACTGTCGGCGAGCAACTTTTTTCAACCAAGTCTCGCTGTCCTTTCCAGCAGTACATTGCCACAAAACCTGACAAGTTTGGAATCAAGTTTTGGGTTGCATGTGACTTGAAGTCAAAATACATGTGCAACGCTATCCCTTATCTTGGCAAGGACCTCAGTCGTTCCTCTGGGGAGAGACTGTCCGAGAATGTGGTCATGAAGCTGATTGAGCCTTTCATGGACAAGGGAACTGTTACCACTGACAATTACTTCACTTCATTGTCACTTGCTGGACGACTGCTCAGCCGGAAAACTACCCTTGTTGGCACCATTCTTATCTTACTTATCAGATGTTTTTAACAACTGGCACTACACTCACAGTTTATGCGCCCAAGCATAAACATAGCATCATAGCATTATGAACCAGAAGGTTCGACAGTACACCGTACGGGCAGGAACACGGCGATGGCCAGTCGCTGTGTTTTACAACTTGATTGACATGGCAGCAATGAATGCTCATGTGCTGTATCAGGCATGCACTGGAGTGAAGGAGAGAAGGGTGGATTTCCTGGCGCAGCTTGCAACTGAGCTTGCTAAGCAGTTTATGCAAGCACGGATGGTGGACAAGGAGCAGCTGCTTTGGCAACAACCTGCCACACCACACCCAGGGAAAAGGGCCAAGTTTCAGGTGACCTTCCAGTGCAAGAAAAATAATGCAACCTTACGCTGTCTAGCCTGCTACAAGTACACATGTGGAAAATGCAAAAAGGAAACTGAGTGGCAGTGCCAGATATGTGCCAACAGATCACACCAATAAACTGCTAAAATACTGGTCACTCACACACACACATACACAAACACCAGATGTTGCACACTTATGTAAATATATATATATATATATTTCTATAAGTGGTAGTAGTTTTTATGCTGGGAGAAGGCTACATGGAGATAAATGAGTGAAATTTACATACCATTTGTCTTCAGTATGCCTCTTCTATGCTTTTCTTTTTATTCTATTTTATTGTGTTTTCTTATTGTGTAAATTTTTTGGGCAGTCGTGCAGTACATTTCACTTCATGCCGTACCGTGTATGTATGTGAATGTGACAAATAGAATTTGAATTTATGTTGTATGTTTTTTGTTTAAGAAAATAAACGCTTTGAACTTTGGAATCTTTGAATACATTTTTTCTACACCAATTGTACCCTTGGTATGGCCCCTTACATATTGCTCCTAGATGACTGTGATCCCTGATTGTAAAGTCAATAGCACCTTGTACGTCGCTCTGTAAGTAATTGCCACATTTACAGAACAAAGGCAACTGTTCACACGTGATTAAGGATATTAGGTAAAAACAACCGGGCCAAATGGCCCCTCTCTGGTAGAGCTAGGGGGATAGGGCCAAATGGCCCCTCTCTGGTATTTCTAGCGTTAACAGACAGATGTTGCTTCAGCACGGACATTGCATGGCGACAAAGCCATACAAGCACACTTACTGTTAGTAATACAACACTCCAATTAAAAAATACTACAATATATCCAAATGTTGCATTTAGTGCCTGATGGATTTTTTTTTTTTATGGAATAATGCCAAAGCTAACCACAAGCAAGCCAACAGTTATCATGAATATCTTAATGAAGAGCCACATGAAAAACAAATGAACATCTGAATGTAAATTTGCCCATTTCGGCATTCTGACCACGTTACAGCGCATACAGTTAAAGCACGCGGACTGCGGGTTAGAGCCTGCGTCTAGTAACCCATAGCAACCGTGGACGCGGCTTGATGACGTAGTAAGTTAGCCACAGAAGCGTTGTAATGTTTCTATTTCACTAAGTGCAGAGCTGTTGTAAATGACAGTAGTTTGCACGCTTGTCATAAATACTTCCACAATAATTAATCAGTCATACCCATTTCAGTTGTTGTTGACCAGATGAATTAACAAGTTATTAAAAGCGCGACTCAAAACGCGGAACGAATTTAGTTATAAAAAAATGAACAACGGTTCTATAAAACACGGCGGTACTGATACCACAACTAAGCTTTTTTTGTTAAAAACACCGCGGATAATTCTTTAAACATAATGTGACGAAAGTTATATAAAACTTGCTCCGGAAAACAAAACCTTTTAGACAAGCCGATTAAAATTATTTACGGTAAACAAAACTTATTTAGAAAACATAATGTATTTAAAATTTATTTTACCAAATCTCACGAGTACAAATTCTTCCCTGACCTAGAAAAAAATCAGAAAGAGCAAAATAAACACTTACTTTTTTCCTCTGGGAGGGAAGACCGGACTGAGCCCCCAAATTGTTAGGTTTTAAATGAAGATGTAGTGTGTCCAAGCTAAGTTTTAAGCTAAGAGAAGAAGAGTTTTAGCTTGTTGTGTCCGCCGCACCTTGATACACTTACCGGTCCGGGCCCGATCGACCGGGAGAGACAAACACACACACACGCAGGCATGATGTCTGAAGATCTCTGTTAATTCTCAGCAAAGAGAGCACATTTAAACGGTGCTATGTCCCGAACATCAAAAGAACCAGTCATTAACATGTCAGTCATAGAGGGACCCGGAGACAGACAGGTGAGAGGAGATGCATTTGCATTCTCCTGATTAAACAAAAGGATTCTAGCAGACAGGAGCCATTCGGATGTATCCTCGTCTGGATACGGGATATAGAAGGTGTTACCACAGAAGGCATGAGGAAGCACAGTGGGGGGTCTGTTCTCAGAGCACAGGAATCTTCTTATTAGATTACATTGTCTTACTACATTATAAAACCTTACACTATCACACATTTAGACTGATTTGTGAACAATGTTTGAGAGAAATGGTAATATTGTGTATCTGGAATGAATTTTAGATCTTTAAGTCCATCTCATGAAAAATCGGAGCAGAAACAAAGGTGTTGCGTTTATATTTTTGTTGAGTGTATTTTTCACGTCTGTAAGGCAAGTATATACGGAGTTTAGGTTCATTTTCTGACACGCTCAAGTTCACCGAAAACAATACAGAACAGCGCTCCCTGTTTACTTTAATTATTTTACAAAATCATATTTTTTTTTCATTGTGACATCTAAAAATAGATGCAGGATTATTTATTATATATATATAGTCTAAATAAAACTGCTTTTCTAAATGTGGGCTATTGTTGTTTATCTCCACCTCAAATTCAAATTTTAATTGTCACATACACAGTCATACACAGTATGATATGCAGTGAAATGCTTATACGACCTCCAGTGACTTTAAAAGAAAATAAAACTATATATAGGGAATAAATATTAATAAAAAGAAATACGAAAGAAAATTTAACTAGTAAAATAAACTGTACAAGTAAGGGTGTACGAAAATATTACAAAATATAGAAATAAAGTGTCAATGGCTGTGCAAATAGGCATAAAAAGTGGCTTAAGAAAGTGTCATGTGCAGATATATAAATATGTATTGCATAAATGTGTCCATGATTGTCCAGTCATTGTCAATGTTTAAAAAAAGATATTACTCCTGTGTGGTGGTGTGATTGAGAGACCTTACCGCCTGCGGGAAGAAGCTCCTCCTCAGTCTCTCTGTGTTGGCCTTCAGGGAGCGGAATTGCTTCCCAGACCGCAACAAAGAGAACAGTCCATTGTTGGGATGGCTGAGGTCCTTCACGATCTTCCTTGCCTTGGTCCAGCACCGCTTGCTGTAGATCGAGGGCAGGTCAGGGAGCTCTGTGCGGATGATGCGCTCAGCTGATTGCACCACCCTCTGTAGAGCTCGTCTGTCCGCATGGTGCTGTTTCCACACCAGGTCGTGATGTTTCCCGTCAGGATGCTCTCTATGGTACAGGAGTAGAAATTCCTGAGCACCTTAGAGGGCAGTCTGAAGTCTCTCAAGCGTCTGAAGTGGTAGAGGTAGGTAGCCGGGCCTTTTTCACCACGGTGTTGATGTGACAGGACCATGACAGGTCCTGCGTGATGTAACCACCGAGGTATTGGAAGCTTTCCACTCTCTCCACTGGGCTCCTGTTGATGATGAGGGTCTGGTCGTTCCTCTCCTGCTTTGTACTAAAGTCCACTATCAGCTCCTTTGTCTTGCTGATGTTCAGGAGGAGATTGTTCCTCTGGCACCTGTTCTCCAGCTTTCAAATCTCCTCCAGGTAGGCCGTCTCGTCGTTGTTTCTGATCAGGCCGACCACGACAGTGTTGTCAGCAAACTTGATGATGGCGGTGGAGTTGGTAGTGGCCACGCAGTCGTGGGTGTACAAAGAGTACAGCAGGGGTCTCAGAACACAACCCTGGGGGGCTCCAGTGCTGAGAGTGAGTGAGGCTGAGACATGGCCGCCCATCCTTACTGCCTGTGGTCAGCCAGTCAGAAAATTGGAGATTCACTGACACATTGATGAGTCCCAGGTGCTCCAGCTTGGTGGTGAGTGTGGAAGGAATTATGGTATTAAATGCAGAGCTGTAGTCGATGAAGAGCATTTTAACATAATTCCCTTTCCTAGTGTCCAGATGATTGAGTGATGTGTGGAGGAGATGTGAGATTGTATCATCTGTTAAACAGTTCTGGCGGTATGCAAACTGTAGTGGATAGAGTGCGTCCGGTAGTGAAGAAATGATGAAGTCTCTGACCAGGCGTTCAAAGCACTTCATTACTACTGAGGTAAGGGGCTACAGGGCGATTCATTGAGAGAAGCAGGATGAGGTTTCTTCGGGACAGGAACAATGATGGACTCTTTGAAGCATGTGGGGATCACTGACTAAGATAAAGAGATGTTGAATATCTCAGTAAACACAGGTGCTAGCTGGTCGGTGCAGGCTCTGAGAATACGACCTGAGATGCCGTCTGGTCCTGCTGCTTTCCTGGTGTTCACTCTCTTGAAGGCTCTTCTCACATCATGCTTGGTGATGATGAACGCATTTCCGGTGCCTGCAGTGTCTTCCTGTCGAAGCGAGCATAGAAGGTGTTCAGCTCGTCTGCCAGAGACACATCCGCGTTCGTCATACCAGTTGTTGGTGCTTTATAGTCCATAATTGTCCTTAATCCCTGCCACAGGCTCCTAGAGTCACTCTGTTGGAGTTGTGACTCTAGTTTTCTCCCGTAGCGCTGCTTCTCCTCTTTCACCGCCTTCTGGACGTTGTATGACGCAGGCTTGTATGGTTTCATGTCCTCCGACGCAAGTCCTGTGATGTAGTCGAATGGTTTTATCCATCCACGGCTTCTGGTTTGGAAACGTTCTAATAGTCTTTTTCTTCACGGTATCATCCGCTAGTTTCCCAATAAATCCCACAACCGCTTTTGTTGACGTCACCATTAGAGCTGTTTCTGAACATGTCCCAGTCTGCGACATCGAGTGCGTCCTGTAACGCAGCCACTGAGTGGTCCGTCCAGCGCGCGACCTCCCTCTGAACCGGAACTTCCTGTTTCAGCCTTTGTTTGTATTTTCACATGAGGAAGATGCCGGCGTGGTCGGGTTTACCAAACGGAGGGCGAGATTGTGCCTTATAGCCATTCTTGACTGTTGTATAACAATGATCTAGTGTCCTTTCACCCCTGGTGGGGCAGGTCCTCTTTAATTTCTTACGTAGTCTAATCAGCACTTAACCGCACACATAAAGTTTTCCCGAGCGCTGATTTTGCACTTAACGCTGACTTTGTTGTACTAAATAATATTTATGCCATATAATCAGGAACTCTAAATTCCTAATTGTTCTGGGTTGTTGTTCTTTTAGTGTTACTGTGTGTGCTTTACAATGGCAGGCAACATTCAAATGCAAACTATTCACCCTCCCCAGGTGTGAATCAGCTGTTCTCACCTTTACATTCAGAGAAACTGAAATGCACCCCTCCCCACTTTAAGACCTGTATTCTGAAGACTTTCAGTAATTCAGGCCTCTTTTTAAATTTGTGCAAATTTTATCTTCTGGATTCTAGACTCCAAAATTGATGTTTTATTGGAATAAAAGAAATGGGGATTTTCCTTATCATCACATAAATTGTATTGGTTGTAATCACTCTATACACATCATTTTTAATTGGTATTTTTGTAAAATATTGAAAGTTAATATTTTATAAAAAAAAAATGAAAAAAGAAAGATTTCGTTTGTATTTTCCATCTCTAAAAGAGCATAAAAATCACCAGTTGTGTATAGACTGATTAAAAACAATACAAGGCATGTTATGATAAGTAAAACTTTCCATCTCTTCCATTCCAACGATTTAAAAATAGTAATAATGTAAATTTTAGAATCCGCAGAAGCTCAGTGGTCCGAACACAACCTTTCATGAGCCCGCTTTCCTCTAAATACGCTGTGTTCACGGGGTGGGGCTAAGAAACATGCATCATGCAGGGGTTTATTTATTTTGCCCCCTTTTTTTGGGGTAAAGTGACTGAAGTGCCTAACTTTTTTCAGGAGATCTTTTGTTTCACTGAATAATCCACTATTAACACGTCTCAACACACACAGACACACACCAAAACACAAAGAAAGCAGACCAAATGTCAGCACGTCCCACCCCCAAACAGCGCAGCAATGAGCATTTAGTTACATCTAAACTAAGTCATTTACATAAGTCACTGATCAATAGCTCATGACACATACATTTAAACAATTTATTCATACAGATGTACCTGTACTACATGAAAAGTTACAGGCTTGTTACTGACTGATTTACTCTGATAAAGAGCCGTATAAGAACAGTGGCAGCTGGTTCACTTAAAAATAAATGCTGGATAATTTTTTATAGTCTAAATAAAATTGTTTTTATAAATGTGGGCTATTGTTATCTACTTCAAATATTTGTTAATTTAGTTCAAATGAGTTTTGGGCTCGGGGCGTTGAGCGTCGTGATTCTGCTCTTTAATTTGCTATGTAGTCTAATCAGTACACTGGCAGCAGTAGACTAATGATTATAAGTGCATCAGGAAAAACAGCAAGGACAATGACCTTTTTAATAATTTATTAATAAATTAGTGATTTTTTTGGTTTTGGCTGTAGTGATGCCATGAAGGTGATCATGTCATCTTGTCGTCTCCGCACCAGTGAACGCACCTATAATTCACTTTTCATACGAATTACATATTCTAATAATTTGTTTTTCTTTAGTTTATATAAAAGCAGATATTTCTCTTTTTATAAGTATATATTTTTCACGTCTGTGAGGTGAGTATACACAGAGTTTCGGCTCATTTTCTGACGCGCTCAAGTTCACCTAAACCGATACAGAACCCTGTTTACTTTCTTTATTTAACAAAATCATAAAGTTTTTTTGTCATTATGAGTGCACCTAAATAAAAGTAGAGTCATATAAAGGCTATGTAGCCTATATAGTTTTACTATATAGTTTTTGCACATTAATCTGACAATGTTGAAATTTTTTATTTTATGGTCATTTAGTTTCATTTATTCCAGGTAATAAATCTACTACAGATTTAAAGAACACAAAATATAAGGTGATACAAGACCCTACACGTGTAGCTTTTCAAATTACACATAAAATCTAAGGGCTCAGTGTGTTAACGTTTACGTTGCTTAAATTCGATCCTAGAAATATTTAATTTAATTTAAATTATAAATTTGTAATGTTACTACTGTGATTATGAATTTGTTTAATTACAATGGTTTACTTGATTTTATCTGCAACTACGTGCGGCTCTAGACAAGCTGCAGGTCATTAATCCTGAAGAGAACGACCTGATGCCTAAGGCGTCAGTCTATAGTTATATAGCGCCACTCAGTGGTAAAAGCCAGCAAACGCACAAACCCAAATGCTGTTGCTGTGCGCCGCGACGGTAAAAGTAACATACCGCTTGTCCACCTACTATACTTACTAATTAGCGAATGCTTTAGTCAAGGGCTCTGAAACAATGGCAGTATGAATGACAATGGAATATCACAGAACGTGCGAGTTGACACCCATGCACCAATCACTAACCATTAAAATGTTGTGTTGAGTGTTGTGGTAATGAGATTTTTTTAGGACTTTTTAAAAAGGTGTTAAATGGTAAGTAAAATTTTAAAATTAATGTTCACAAATACTCAAATACTCCAGACTTTGAAAAAAAAAGTTAAAAAAGGGTAATTAAAAAAAAAATTTCATGCTTAAAATTTTGGAAACCAAGATTTCATGAGAATCACCCACGTATAAGTCGTGACTCAGAGCTCTTACTGTTCTGCAGTGTGTTAGCGAGATCTGAGAGGTTCATGTTCTTCAGGACGTGCAGTGTGATCTTCAGCGCTCCCTCTCTGACACTGTGCAGATCCTCCTCATCCTCCTTCTCAGTGCATGCTGGGTAATCTGGACTCAGGAGCTTCCTAAACCTCTTCAGCTCGTTCTTTATCAGGGTGATGACTTTGTGTTCCAGCTCCTGGTTAGAAACACACAAGAACATCTCTAGATATTATAATCTTACACAGTGAGAGAGACCTTTATTTTATATAGAGAAGAAAAGTCTCTTTCTGTTACCACAGTTACACTGAAATTCTATCTGATTACCCTTAATGCTGCAGCACAGAGATACAACTTTACACACACACACACACACACACACACCTTGAATATGGAGTCCAGCTGATTTCTTTTTATGTTTGTTTTCTTCTTTTGTTGTCTGTGAACAAATAAAATACATGATATAGACAATTTCTATAAAAAAGCTTCACAACACACACACACACACACACACACACACACACCAGAAAACACGCACCGATAAATATACCGATAAACACACACTACACTGATGTGAGGACTTCCTCACTGACACTACCATATGAGTGAATTAAACAGTTGTATAGTGGTGAATGTGGTGTGTAACAATAGTAACAGCTGTAACAGTAGTTGTGTAGTTGTGAGTCTCCAGCTCAGGGACTGCAGGCTGAACTGAAGTCTTAAAGCAGTTTTTCCTCACTGCCAGTCTGAGAGCTGCAGCACTGCACACTTTAGTGTTTTATTGCTTCAACATGTAATAAAGCTGTGAGTTTGATCAGGTGGAACACTGCTGTAACACACCTGTACTGACCTCACATTAGCAGAACTGTCTCTGTCTCTGAAGAGTAATGGAAGATCCATTGACGCATCACTTTTCATGGACACACAGCTGGGTTCTGCTGAGTCTGATCTTTTTCCCTCCATCATTCTACAACACAGATATTATTAGAGATTACAGAGGAACCCTGGATTACAAGCATAATTCGTTCCACGGCCCAAAAAAATAAATACATAAAAATAATTAACAAATATAAAATAAAAATAAAACTAATTATATTTTTGCACCATTAAAATACTTATAGGCCACTAGTTATCATATCTTCTTCTCCATATAACATGTTTATGCTCAGTACTACACATACTGTATATGGTTCTTTAATGTATTTGCATTGTACTAAAATGCATTCTTTTTCAATTGCCATATACAGTACAGAATCCCAAATCACTATGGCCAAATATCACTAAATGCAACAAAAAAACAACACCACATTTTTCTTTTTGTTTATGAGGTGTTAGTGCAGTATATAGACCCGTGGCACAGCCTAAGCTTTTATCCTTAATGCTTTTCCCCCTCACGTTACTTTTACTTTTATACTTTAAGTATTTTTGAAACCAGTACTTTTACACTTTTACTAGAGTAAAAAGCTTGAGTTGATACTTCAACTTCTAAAGAAGTCTTTTTAAAACCCTAGTATCTATACTTCTACTCAAGTAATGAATGTGAATACCTTTGACACCGCAAATCGCGTTACTCGCAATTCCAGGTTCCAGTGTAATTTAAAGGAATGTTGATTGACACATCTCCAGTAATCTCCAGATCAATACAGAACACATGTTCACTCTTAGTAAATCATTACTATATTGGGGAACAAATCATCCTCTGTTCATCCAACCTTCAGTAAATTTCCCTAAACGTGTTGTGTATGTAGATTAAATTCAGAGAGATGATATATTCCAGCTGGAGGTTTAGATATTCACCGTGTGTTTACTGCTGAAACATTTATTTACACCGTCACACACACACACACTGGAGGTTTAGATAATCACTGACACACACACTGGAGCTGCTGAGTTTCACTTTCACTTTACCGTCTGACTGTGTTGGGGAAGGGCACACACACACACACACATAAACTCTATATTACTGAAGTATACAGTGAAGACAGTAATAATACAGTAACTTTACTCCAATAATCAGTGAGTTTATGACAAAAACACTTGGCGGTTCTACACAGCTACCGTTCCTTAGCACAAGCTTATCACATGTCATGGCTAATGATAAACAGATAAATAACTGCGTCACTAACAGAGTAACTAACTACAGCTTGTAAATATTAGTGATGATCAGTAAGGCACTAAAGGCACTTTAATGGTGTAAGGAACTAAACCCCTCACCGTTAATCTTCTTAATAAGGAATGTTCTGCTCTAAATGTTAATGTTCTGATATAAAACTCACCTGAACACAGGAGGAGCGCACGCTCACACACAGGTAAAGTGTTCGGACCAGGAAGTGCGCAGGAATAAAACCGAAAAGTCCTGTCAGAGCTGGGCTTGTTTACGTGCTGATGTTATCTTAAACCCTGGATAACTTTGAGAAAGAGTTTAGTTTAGTTTATATATTTGGAGGACTCAAAATTAAATCCACAAAGAATACTCCACTCAGTCCCTAATGTGGTGTGTGTGTGTGTGTGTGTGTGTGTGTGTGTATGCGATGGAATGTTTAAACACAATAAAGACACTATAAACACTATAAAGCACCCAACCAGTCAACCGAATACATTATTAGCGACAGTACTACTGAACCATATCCCTCCATTATACACTTTTACCAAATAAATCTTTCTCTAGTGTATGTTTATTTAGGACTTTAAAGTGAAACACTCACAGGACCAGCCACAGAAACACACAGACACAAGCTCCTCTAAGAGATAAGTGCAGAAGGAGTTGTGGTCCAGTGGTCCTACAGTCACAATACAATCCAGTGTTTGTGACAACATACTGCTATAGACACGTCCCTTTCACATAGTCTCTAAGGCTGAGACCACATTGGAATTCAACTGACTACGCTGATGAATTCAGGGACTGTGTTACTTCAATTCAATTCAATTCACAGTATATAATTAGTTTTTTGTGTAATATACTATTTGTCTAGACAAATAAAAATTTTTTTGCTAACTTGCTGAAATATTATTAATGTAAATATTGATAAATGACTTTTTAATAGAATAGACAGCTTGGGATGATGGGAGCGCTCATCTGAACTGAGGTTCATTATAAATAGCCATGTTTTCTGTTGTTCTGGGTTTGGCATCTGTTCAAGTATGTTGTTGTGGATTTTCTAGGTTTGTGCGTCATGCCGTTCTGTTTAGTTTAACTCCTAATCATGTTTCACTCCGTGTTATGTTTAGCTCATTGTTTAGTTTAGCTTCTTGTTATATTGTTGTTCTGTTCTGTTTTGATATTATATTTGTTTCCTAAGTTTCTGTCTTGTCAGTTGTGCTAATGCTAATTAGGCTTTTTCATAGTTTGATCCCTTTTGTTCTATAGTAAAAGCTTGTTTGTTCATGTTCTGTTTCTTTATTAAAAGACTTTGAGTATTTACCTCTGCATATATGCCTCACCTCAAGCCCACGCACAGCACCCGTGACACATAAAGGATCTGAATCCTTATGTAAATTAAAATTTTCAGTCTTTCTTATTTTAACAAATTAACAAAACACTACAAACTACTTTGTCATTGTAGAGTATTGTGAGTAAAATGATGAGGAAAAAAGCATTTGATTTACTTTTAAATGTGAAAGATAAAGTGTTCACCATGTCGCAATGGGATGGGGCCAGAGATTATTACAGCATTTAAATGCCTCTACCAAGTTACTTACCTCATACCTACTAACCTCTAACTAACAAAGGTTTATGTTGTTAGCTTCAGTTTGTATAACTTGTATATCTTTGAAAACCTGTTCTTAGCCAGTATGCTCCCTAGTGCTGCTGGTGTCCCTGAAAGCTTAGCTAATTTCATATGTCTCAGTATAGAGTCTCCTGTTGCCAGAGCTCATTTACGCTTCTTAGCAGGTGCTTCAGTGAGGAGAGCAAATCTGACAGGTAAAATGCCAAAAGAGGAGCTCCCCTGGGTGAGCTTAAGCTGTGCTAGTATGCTACCAACTCGGTACCCACTCACCATACTGTGAGTGTTGTAATGCTGAAGTTGGGAGATTGCTATCTCCATCTAAGGCTTCCAGACTTCCCCCAAAATTAACACTACTCTCATACTCACTAATCCTCTGAATAATCCAGATGTGCATCTGGAATACTTAATCTCTTCTGTTAAAGTTATATTCCCAGCTAAATTTAAATAAACTGCCATTAACTAGTCTCATTTGGCCAAAGGTTCAGGGTTTTGTAAGGGTCCACCACCAGAGGTCGCTGTTTTTTATTTGTAGTTTTTGTTGGCTGACTCAGTTTCCCAGCAGGCACCTTGGTCAGGTGATGTGAGTGCACACCTAAGCCGAGGTAGCCATTAACCCATCTATAAATAGCTGTTTAGACTGGGAAACTGGGTCGAGCATTTTTGGTATCATCACTGTCATTTGTGTGGGCATTTTGTTTTGGTTTGTTTTTGTTCTTTGTTTAGGTTATATTTTGATTTAAGTTGTGTTGACTTCGGCTCTCTTATTGGCAATGTTTTTGTGTATGTTCTGTGTTAGTGAAGCTGATTCAGTCCTGTCCTAAATGTATGTAAGTACTGTGGTTGTTGTCCTCCTGTGTTCTTGTGTGTTTAGCTAGAGTCAGGTAAGTAGCTAGGTGTGTGTTTGGCTATGTTGAGTTAACTAACATGCTTCTAGTCATAGCCCCTTTGTGTCTCTAGCTATTCTGTGCTTCCTGTCTCCCTAGTGTCCCAGTGAGCTTGGCCTTTGAATGTCTCCTAGCCTAGCCACTGGGTATCACTTGTCTCTGTGTTTCTGTGCCCCAATTCCCTAGTGTGTGTTGAGCTATTAGGTAAGTGTAGCTTAGTGCATGTTGGGGCTGAAGACATGTTTAGCTAGGTGTATGTGTAGCTGACTGCCATGGTTAAGAGCAATCTTAACCATGTTTAGCTAAAAGCCATGCCTAGCTGACTGCCATGTCTTTAGCCCTAGTCCCGTCTCTCTCCTGTCTCTAGTCTCTACGTGTCTCCCCTAGTCTCTACGTGTCTTTCCTCTCTCTAGTGTCTCTCTTTAGTGTCTCCCTCTAGTGTCCAGTTTCAGCTCCATGCATGGTTTGTGTGTTCTGTTATATGTTTGTCCTCCTTCTGCCTGTATCTTGCCGCAGGACGTGTTACTTGTCCCTCTGCCTGTGGCTCGCCGCAGGACGTGTTACTTGTCCCTCTGCCTGTGGCTCGCCGCAGGACGTGTTACTTGTCCCTCTGCCTGTGGCTCGCCGCAGGACGTGTTACTTGTCCCTCTGCCTGTGGCTCGCCGCAGGACGTGTTACTTGTCCCTCTGCCTGTGGCTCGCCGCAGGACGTGTTACTTGTCCCTCTGCCTGTGGCTCGCCGCAGGACGTGTTACTTGTCCCTCTGCCTGTGGCTCGCCGCAGGACGTGTTACTTGTCCCTCTGCCTGTGGCTCGCCGCAGGACGTGTTACTTGTCCCTCTGCCTGTGGCTCGCCGCAGGACGTGTTACTTGTCCCTCTGCCTGTGGCTCGCCGCAGGACGTGTTACTTGTCCCTCTGCCTGTGGCTCGCCGCAGGACGTGTTACTTGTCCCTCTGCCTGTGGCTCGCCGCAGGACGTGTTACTTGTCCCTCTGCCTGTGGCTCGCCGCAGGACGTGTTACTTGTCCCTCTGCCTGTGGCTCGCCGCAGGACGTGTGTTTTTCATCCTCCAGTCTGTGTCCTGCCAGAGAGTCCTTGTTAGCACAGAGATAAGTATTGTTTGAGATTGTTTGTTCCTTTGTCTTTATTTATACTTTGTGTTTAATGTTCATTAAAGACTCTTTTTTGATTACACACCCCTCTGCCTCTGTGCCTGCTCTCACTGTCCACGGCGATCAACACCTGCCCTTACACCCCATTCATGACTGCTTCAAAGGGAAATCCTCAGAAAGAGAACTCTGAATGAGGGTAGGAAGGATAGAGCCCTCTTACACTCAGCATTTTCCTAATGCAAAGCTAACATCAGTGGAACTGGCACCACCTTTTCAGTCAATATGCATTTTGCTTATCAAACCTTAGGCAAATAATTCCCAGGAGTAGATGAATTATTGTCCAAGGTGTAGCCTGCCCTAAACCCAAAGTCTCCTGGGATAGGCTTTAGGCCTTTGCGCCCAGAAACTTCTCATTGCATTTTGTGTTTCTTTGTGATTTGGACTACATCTCCCAGAATGCAGGTAACTGGAGCGCTTACCTGAACCGAGGCAACTAATTAAGTTGGTTATAAATAGGGATGCACCGAAATTTCGGCCGCCGAAATTAAGAAACATAAGAAAGCGCCGAAAATAAAAGCCGAAATTGTCGCCACGCCTCTCCCATCCTCCCGTCTCGTTCGCGCTGTCATTACGCATCAAACACGGAGTATGTCGGCGGTTTGGAAGCACTTCAAAGTTTCAGATGAGGACAGCAAAGTTGCAATATGCAACATTTGCTCTGCAAAAGTTTCAAGAGGGGGTTCAACAGCAAAGACATTTTTGACTACAGGTTTAATACACCACCTTAAGTCAAGACACGCAATTGAATTTGAGGAATACCATCAAACAACGTTGGTTAAAACTAAGCCAACTAGCACATCAACACAGCAGCTAGCATTTTTTTTGCACAATTTTGTTACAAAGAAATTTTATTTAGTTTTGTTATTGTTAAACAGCCTTATTACTGTTATTTATTATCAATAAAAGTTTGATTGCTTAATTAATTTGTAGTTTTTTTAATACAAACAAAAAAAATATTTTAAACATGTTTTTAATGAAGTCATTTTCGGTTTCGGTATCAGGTTTCGGCCAAGTGCATCCAAAAAATTTCGGTTTCGTTTTCGGCCCAGAATTTTCATTTCGGTGCATCCCTAGTTATAAATAGTCCTGTGTTTAGTTTGCCCCTTGTCGTGCATCTGTTGTGTTAAAGTGCTGTTTTGTTACATTGCTGTTAGGTCATCTCCTGGTTTGTGTTTCTCATGTTTTGTTTAACCCCAGTCATGTTTAGCTCCTGGTCATGTTTAGATCTGGTTATGTTTGGCTCTTGTTATGTTTAGCTTCTGTTTGATGAAGTACCTGTTTAGTTTTGTATACACGGTTGTTATCTCCTGTTTTGTTTAGCTCCTGTTCAGTTAGGTCCTGCTGTATCAAGTTCTTGTTTGATGAAGATTATGGTTAAGTTATTATGAATCCTTTGTGTTTTTTCAGTGTTATGTTGATTTCCTAGTTTAATTTTTTCATGCTCCTTAGTGCTATAGTGTGAGTGTTTATTTATGTTCCGTCTTCTTCATTAAAGACTCTTTCAAAGTATTCACCTCTGCTATTATGCCTCGTCTTCAACGCACAGCACCCATGACGCCGGCATCCTTGCTGTGATAAGGGGTCAAACCGTGCTTTTGTCAAACCATGGATACCGCAGACACACTTGTCACCAGCGCAGACATCACTTCCTCCGTGCGTCACCATGGTAACACAAGCACCTCAAATACCTGTCGCTGCTGCTGTGAAAATTTCACACTACGGACATTAAATATTAAATATTTATTGAAACAAAAACATACCGTTAAAACATGTATAACTTGTAAATAAACTATTTATTAATAATAATAACTAGAGAGGTACATTTCCTAAAGAAAATGGGAGTGGCAAACTTCTGTTGGTGGCGGAGGGGGAGTTGTAATAAGTGGGGCTATTACGCAGACTCCTCTGGGACAGACAAAGAGAACGGCAAACAGGAATTAAGCTCTCAAACAAATGCTTCCCAACAGAGAACCGTAGGTGCGATTATCCAGACTACGTCTTATTGAATTCTCATGCCCGTATGGTGTATTATACTGGTGTGGCGACAGTGTAAAGACACCCTGCAACACCCTCAGATGGCAAATTTCTGCTGAAAATTCAGCAGTTTTGAGCGGCAAACAGGAATTTTATCATATTAAATTTAATTTTACATATTAAATTCCCATTGCTTTAGAATGTATTATAAAAATGTAGTGACGGTGTAAAGACACCCTCCGATTATAAATTTGGGCTAAAAATTTAGAGCAGTTTTAGAATGGGCATCTATGGGGAAACGAGAGGGATGAGGCCGCGCTCCAATGGCATTTGTGAGCAAACCGTAAATCTGATTTCAATGAGGAATAGACTGGGTGAAAGAAGACAACGATAGCTACGTTTTGATGTAAAAATACATGTAGGGCAAAAGGTTTGGGCAGCAAACCTTTTTTTTTTTTGGCAAATTATTGCAAATTATTCTCCACACTCTGTTTTTTATGGCAGTTGACAGTGGCACGAACATTTAATGAAAAATCTAAATTTTCATAAAACTTAAACTGCTCTTGTAAACCATAAAAGATAACAAGACATGGTCCTAATCCATAAAAGTCCAAAGTCTTGTGACCCATTTAAAGTTTGAATGATGTTTCTACGACAAACGATGGCCGAGCGGTAGGGCCTTCAAATGGCCTGGGTTGTGACCCTTTTTCGGGCCATTTCCCATTGAAATGAATGGTGAAAAATGGGATAGTTTTTTGGGAATTTTGGGGAGACCATGCAACAAATCCCTACCAAAAGTCAAAGCAAACTATTACCAAATATTCTGCACGATTTGACATCTCACTCATGGGTCTTCGATGAACGGTGCGGGACTAGTTATTCGCCAAAATCCCTATTATAAGTCAATAGGGCAACTTTGGGGAGCTCTCTTGCCCTGGGGCTAAAACCTATACCCTTGTGCATGATATCTTCTGACACAGGCTGCAAACATCTTTAAATGTGTTAAATTTTATGTTTCTAAAAAAATCCCTCTGCGCTACAATCCGTCAAGGTTGGCCTCAATGTTAAATCAATGGGATTTTTCGGGGTCAATGGGATTTTTCTGGGATTTTTCGGGGCGGTTAATTACCCACCTACCCCTTAGAAAAGTCATAGCACACCATTCCCGATCGGGCCGCGCGAAACAATGTAACATATGTGTGGATTTTCTCAAGACTGCGGGACGAGAAACGCTGCAAAATTTTAGGTGGAAAAAGGAAAATAAAAACTAGAGAGCGAAAATTCCTGAAGAAATTTTAAAGTGTGTCTATGCGCATGTCGGGTCACTTCTAATCAGTGTTAGCATAATGCTAGCGACATGCTAATCGGCTAAAGGTCATGCTAGCAACATGCTAATCACACTAGCATTATGCTAGGAACATTCTACATATGTTTTTAGCGAAATGCTACTACAGTTAGCATAATGCTAGCGATGTGCTGATATAATTATCAGGAGGCTGGCAACATACTAATTTTGCTAGCATAATGCCAGCAACATGCTAATCATGTTAGCATCATGCTAACAGCATGCTAGGGGGCGTGGCTTAAGAGCATCATGATCAATCCGAAAGACTGACTGGTTGCCTGACTTAAATGAGCCCTCCCCCCTGTCTCTACTCCAGTGGGATCCATAGTTGGTCTCAATGTTAAGTCTATGGGAGGTTAGGGGGCAATTAACCACCGACCCCTTAGAAAAGTCACAGCACCCCATTCCCGAATAAGGCGCATGGTTTGACACCTCACTCATGGGACTCGGTCAAAGTTGGTCTCAATGTTAAGTCTGTGGGTGGTTAATTATCACATAATTATTACATAATTACATACACACTTAAGTTTGCAAGATAACAATAGTGATGCTTTGCAAGCACCACTAATAATAATTGATTAAAGATGTACAGAGATTTATTATCTCTAGATTATATATATATATATATATATATATATATATATATATATATATATATCGTGGTGTAAAAAACTATTTGCCCCCTTCCTAATTTCTTATTCTTTTGCATGTTTGTCACACTTAAATGTTTCTGCTCATCAAAAACCGTTAACTACACTGCAAATGATCTGGCACTTGCCATGATTTAAAATCTGACTTTCAGACATGATAGATAATTTGCCTTGTTTTAAAAATTACTTACTTGCTCTTAATACTTGATTTTATATCATAATCTTAAACTGAGCATGAGTATATCATTTTGTCTCTATTAGTCCAGAATCCTAAATTGGATAGAATAGCTCTTAAAATAAGCTAAATTAGTTATTTCACCAGACGTCTTACAAAATAAAACTTTTTTTAAGATTCTGTGTCAAACTCAGTTTGCTTGATTTAAGAACTGCACATAAGGCATCTGTTGAAAACATTTTATTCAACAGATTTCAAATTTGTCCACACAATATGAAAGATAAAACATTTGTGAACCACAACTCATATCATTTGACAGTTGTTAAATGTAGCATGCCAGCATTATTGTGGCACAACAGAAACAGAATATTTGTTTATGGAAAATTTGATGGCTAATGTTTGTCACCAGAGCTGATGTAAGCTAGATTAGGGTGCATCCCTAATATGATTTCTCTGGGCAATAATATCACAAAGACTGTATTTTATGGGCACAAACACACTTTCCTTGAAACTAATAGAAAAGTATGAAGTATAATCAATGAGCTCATGTACTAATTCTGTAGCTTGGGCAAGAATGGGCACAGCTACTTCATATGCCAAAAAGTCTTGATTTAAATGTAAAGTTTCATAGCGCTGGAACTCAAAAGCAATGAAAGAGGAATTTATCAAAAAGATATCCTTTATCAGTCCAAACACTGGGAAAGTGCCATCCACATCTATAATAATCAAGGACTTCCCACTAATGTACTTATTGCCATTAAGAACATACCATTTCACTGACACAATGGATTGCGTGAACTCTATTCCCAAAAATTCTTTGACTTTTTTCTTAACATATTCAGTATTTGTAACAGCTGATACAGGCCCTGATTCAGTTTCATTTGCAAAAATTGGATGTTCAGTAGCTATTTCATTCTGACACCATTCAAGTAACTGATTGTGGTTTGCTAGTGATTTACAAACATTCTTAAAATTTAACTTGGAAGCCCACTGCTTAAAATAGCGGTGCTTTGCCTCAAAGCGAATGCACATACTCCTTATTAAAGGACCAAGGGATATAATTTGACTAGGAAGATGTAACATATAATGTTGCTTGGGTATTACATTGGCTTCAGGGAAAAGTTGTTTGAACTGATGCAGATGTTGTTCAACCATACGTCGGAGTTTCAATACAGTTTCAAAAGAAATAATGGGAGCAAGAACTATCTGAACTATCTCAATTAACTTAAGAATAAATTTAACATACTCATTGTCCACTGCATTTAAAAGAAATGGTAGTATTTTTAAAAGAATTAACATCTGCCCACAAGACTGTTTTAATTTGTTGTCGTTAGCTGCTAGGGTGGCGACACTAATAGGACATGGTTTATCCCGTATTTCGAGAGGTGAGTAAGGAAAATTTTGAATGGCTGAATTAAACTCATCTAATTCTATCTGTCCTAATAAAATAAGGTGTTTTAATACAAACTTAACTTCCATTGGTGCAACACCTTCAAAAATAACATGCATTATGTCCTGTGGAGTTTGTTTGATCAGGTCAAATGCAGGAAAATCAACTAGTCTGCTTCTTCTATTAATTCCATAAGTAGTTTTGAGTGCTGCTTTCAAATATTCTGTGCTTGCTTTATCTATTTCAAGACACTGCCTAATGTGTTTTGCCAAAGTTTTTTCCACAAAACTCCCCTCCTCAAAAATACATTGCATATCTTCAAATGTGCATTCACAGTGTCTACATTTGCTATGAGCAAAACCAACTCCTACTTTAAAGCCAGCAACCTCATGTTGGGCAAGTGTGTCTCCACATACAGCTATCACAGCACCAAACAACTCAGTTTCACCAGCTGATGTTTCAATCCTTACACCATTGTAAAGCAATGTTAAATCTTGAAGAATTCTTTTCAGTACAACATCAACACCCCACTGAGAAATGTCATTTGCTTTAGCAATAGCAAGAAGTCGTACTGCAGCCAACTTTGATCTAAATTTAGGATCAATATTACCCAAAGTATAATAAAACATGACCAATTTATTTGCAGAAGCATGGGACCCTAAGGGGTTACAAATTTCAATTTCATCCGTGTACAGTATTATTTGCAATGCATTAGGCCTTTGAGAAAATAATGGGTGAGATGTAAAGAGGGACCCATCAGTAAAATTGTAAAAGTATCCCTCTCTGTTTCTCTGTGGTGCAGTATTCAACATGGTGAAGATTCTCACATTAGTCAATAATTGCTTTAGACTTTCAATTAGAGGTACATAGTAAAAACTTTTATTCCTTATGGACATGACCCTTGAAAGACCTTGCTTTACCCAGCAAATCTTCTGGGATACTACTACTTCCTCTGGGTTGACTACTTCCCGAGTGGCCGTATGTTGTCCATATGCAATGGTGGAGAAAGGATCCACGAACGTATCAAATGTAGCCAAAACATCATCTTGAAAGTGAGTGGTGAGGTCAGGATGCTCTTCAAACACCTTTCTCATTCTCTCCTTCACCGTATCCAGAAGAACAACTTGATATTGTTGCACTCCTGAGATTATATGGTTGACCATTCTCTGTAAAAATAGTTAAAACTAAAGTAAATTCTTCTACAATGAACAAGATATCTGTGTCTGTAGTGTGGGGCCAGGGGTAGCTCAGTGGTTAAGGCCTTGGACTACGGTTCGGAAGATCCCAGGTTCAAACCCCACAACCACAAAGTTGCCACTGTTGGGCCCTTGAGCAAGGCCCTTAACCCTCAACTGCTCAGATGTGTAATGAGATAAAATGTAAGTCGCTCTGGACAAGAGCGTCTGCCAAATGTAAATGTAGTGTATTTTCCAATTAAAACAAATATACCTGTGACAAGTGGCACTGTTCCTTGACACTGATGGCAAAAGCCGCCGCAGATCTGGCAATATCAGGTCTGGTTGTGGATGTTACAGCAACAGCTTCTTCCTTTAGCGCATAATAAAAAAAATTATATTCCTATTGGCAATTATACCTATTTGGACTTACTTTTATTGACTCACAAAATTAAAAACGTTCTGCCTCCGAGTGGCGCAGTGGTAAAACGCTCGGCTTATCATCCGGAGATCACTGGTTCGATCCCCGGGTGATGCTGTAACCTCTCACAGCCGGAGGCCTAGCTGATTGGCCAAGCTCTCTCAGGGGGGAGGGATAAAAGGTACTTAGTGCTCTCGAGGCGGCTCACAGTGCCTAATACCCCTATCTCACCTACAGTATGCGGCTTGACTTACGGTGGGAGGCGATGTTAGGCACCGTGAGCTGCCGCGATTGTCCGAGACGTTCCTTTAACGTTCCGCGTTTAATTAAACATGCTTAATTTTTCACACGAAAAGATGGAAACGTAATCACAGCGCAAAAACTCGCTCTGAATCATGATAAACCCTACTTACGGCCACAGTGCGAGACCGCGCAGGTGAGATAGGGGTATAACACCGCATCTCACAGCGAGTCAAACCGCATAGGTGATATAGGGGTATACAGCATTATAATCACTCAGAAAAATGAAAAGATGCGGGGTTTGAAACTCCTATGTTTATTTTCTCATTTAACTAAATCAAATTTCATCATAAAATAAAACGTGTCAAAAGAAAAGTCCATCCAGTCATGAATGATGGTTAATGATCAATGAAACATATTTTAAACAAAAAGCAGTGAGCAGCTGGACATCAGGACGTAGAGCGTAAGTACGACGCGATGGCCTGGCAAGTGCAGGTCTGAGCAGGTCAAGAAGCTCCATAATCTGTTGCTTTGAAAGGCGAAACTTTTTTTTAAATATCCACCTCAGGCAAAATATGAAAAGGGCTGAAGTTTTCCCTAAAGGAAAAATAGACATGAACCACACGGCTCCGCGCACGGTGTCGTCTTCAGTTTAGCACAACAACACGCTGTATCGCTGCCAAATAGTTTGCCACCTGTTCAATATTAAAAGTGATTGGCAATTTTAATGCATTAGTCACATTATGAAATAGGCTAATTAAAAGTCACTCTACTAGTTCTGATATTAAATAAAATAAAATTCATAAACAGGTCTAAAGTATATTCAACCATTAATATGACTTTGATAACGTGCCATAATGTGCTTCCATACACCGCTGATTTATAAAGACTGCTGCTCACTAGCGTCTTAAGCTGAAACTACGCTAAGAGTGAGTTAAGGTTGGTCCAGACCAACCTTACGATCGTGTGACTTAGCTAAGAGATACTTAGCGTAAGAACGTTTCGGGAAATGCGTCATAACGTTAAGAGAGAGGTTAAGGTACAACTTAAGAACTACTTAGTGATAAGAAGCTTTCGAGAAACCGGGCCCTGTTTAGTATTTAAAAAGACAAAAATAGTTTTTGCAAGACAAATTAAATTCAAGTTTAAGCATAAACCTAACTCCAAGCACCTGGCAAAAACGATATGTTTTCACTAAGTAAATAAGCAAGTTACTTAAGCTGGTGTGATTAGGGTTGGCCAATATGAACAAAAATCCATATCCTGGTATATTTTTATTTAATGATAAAAGGTATATATTTCTGTATTTTCTTGTACAAAATGCTTCAGGTTCAATTTAAAGTGAAAGGCATATCTGGTTGACGACATTACAGGCGGTCATCTGAATTTATAACTGAGACTGAAAAATTTATAAGTTTTTCATGTTTTCAAACAATGACTGAGGTAAAATTAATCTATTTATTTTATCTATGATGTAAACTAAAAAAAATAAAGTGCCTGCTACAGGAACAACAGTAAACGAATTGGCTGGGGTCGCACACACAGTGGGAGAGGGGAACAGGTGCAGGTGTGTGTGAGAGACAGAAGTAGCTTAATGTAAAAGTCTGAGCAGTAGAAAACACAGTAGAATAAGTAAAAGTCATACAACCTCAAATAAAATTAAAATTGTTTTATTTAATTAGTTTAACACTTACGGTGACAGGACTGCCAGTAAGCTGAGGCTGCTGCGTTTCAGGCAAAGATGCACCAGTCAATATTTCCACAGTGCTGGTTGTTGCAGGAGTGCTACAGTTGGCAAAGACCGAAACACCAAAAACTTCCGAGCCTAAAGAGCGTGATGTAGATGTCGTCCTCCATCCTCTTGATGGGCATCCATTTGTCAAATACAGAGGGTGCGTCCGTTTAATGTGGCGAAAGAACGAGTTAAAAACTCTGAAATCCTGTTCACATCCATCTATTCCACAATAAACCCAAAAATCCTGACTTCGACCATGAACTGCATTTATGTGGCTAAGGAGGACCTTCAGAGTTAAAGCAACAAAGACGAAACATATCATACATCTCCAAACCGCCATTGTGAATCGCCTTCTTCTTCTTCTTCTTGTCGTCTACATTGCGTGACCGTGAGGGATCATGGGAAAGGTAGGTGAGTGTTTTTTAAATACTATATTTATATTAAGTTATTCTAATTTAAAATGAGGCTATTTAATTAGTTTTTAGGCAATCACTTTTTATTTTATTATAGCTTTTTCAAAACAAGAATATATTTTTAATATATATTTTCTGCGTCTGCGCAGTGTCATTTATGTCGACCTTGATGACCTCATTTGCCGGCGACAAGAAAAAGTTATTTCCTGCTCTGGTACCGAAGAGATTTTATGAGAACATAGCAAACAGTTGAAGGTTAGTAACTTTAAGTTTATTTATAATTTACGTTTTTGAAAACAACTATTTTAGGACCACGATACTATTAAGAAAGTTGCATTTTGTGATGGCTAGCTAACGTGCTACCTTGTTATACCCCTATCTCACCTATGCGGTTTGACTCACGGTGAGATGCGATGTTGGGCACCGTGAGCTGCCGCGGTTTCCCGCCGACGTTCCGCGAAGTTCTGCATGGTCCGCAAGCTTCCGATAGGGCCGCCAAAAATGTTTAATTTTTCATGCGGAAAGATTGAAACGTACTCGCAGCGCCAAAAACTCGCGGTGAATCTATTTACTGTACTTATGGCCACTGCGCGGAGGTGAGGTGAGGTGAGATGAGATAGGGGTATTAGCAACTAGCATGGTCAACTGGCAGGTCAACGCTTGCTAGCTTACTCCAGCTCCGTTTTTTTTTTTACCAGGTACTGTGTGTCCAGGCTTGGGAAGCGAGCCAGAACAATAATCTTGGCATGGATACGTTTGACAACACCATATTGTCGGTATTGCAGGGTAAGTCACGTTTTTTAGTTTTGTAAGAAGATTGCCTAAGCATCTATTTCTGAAACTTCGAATGCGGGATTGTATATATACTGAAGTGTTCGTTAGAGTATAATCAGTCTGCGTCCCAGCCTTTTTTTTTTTTTTTTTTTTTTTTTTACAAAATATACCTGGAACCTTGTTGTGGACAGAGTAGTCCACAGTATTAAAGTATTACTTACATACTTACTTACATTTACTTGTGTCGCTGCACTTTTGGATTATATTTAATAAGTTGACTCTAAATCAGGTAATTTTCAGATTTAATTTCCAACAATGTTTTAATTAGTCTTTTATTCATTTAATTTTTAACACAAAGTATTCTGTAATTATTACTTACTATGGAAACATATAGTCAGAAATTGGTTTTGTTATTTACAACCTATAATCAGTGCAGCAACAAAAACTAAGCTGTCATATAAAATGTAGTGAATTAGAATGACCAAATTGGCCTCAACAATGTAGTTGAGTATAGTAGAAGAAAATGTAAATAAAGTGTCTAAATCTGTACTTAAGCACATCAATTGAGCAAATGGGTTAAGTTGCATTATATTACTGACTTGATGTGGTTGAATTAAAAAATATGAACAATATGCAAGAGTTTTTAGGAATGGTGTAGTGTATTATATGATTTATCATGATTCTTTCATCAATCCATGACCTCTCAACTTTCAAAATAGTCATTGGTTGCAGGCCTAACACTTTCTTTGAATTCCAGCTGACTTTGTTTTTATTTATTTTTTTATTTTAATGCAGATAATGACTACTATGATCTGGATAACTGAGAACTTTCAGACATTTAAGAGAAATAAAAAAAAAACAGACTAACATGTATTTGTGCTTTGAACATATAGCCAAATAAATGGTAACTCTTCGAGAGTTAAAAAAAAAAAACCTAATTTTAAATTACCAATCTATTTACCAATCTACAGCTGCCAATATTGATGAGGAAGCTTTGAAAAGCTTTAGCCGGGATGACCTGAAGGATCTTTTTCCTGGCCCTGAAAATTTTCTCAAAAGAAAGAAGCTTTGGGATTTCATCAGTCAAAAGGTAAATACACAATATACAACAAATGCAATGATTACTGTACAAATTGTCTGACATTATTATTTCTCCTAATCTGTATTTTATTTGTTTTTATCCACTGCAACTGTTATAGTGTGAAAGTGTTACTGATCAAGATGCCAACACTTGTCATCGAAGTGGGAGAAAAGCCTTTCCTAGTGATGTGCCACAATGTCAGCCTCAAACCTCCACTCCCATTTCCTACACTGCTGATAAAATGATGAAAATGCCAGACCCACCAGAGTATGTGGTGTACACAGATTCAGAGCTGGATATGGTGCGCAGTCAGTACTTTGCATTGCTCCGCAATGGAAAGGAAAAGGACTGTAAGATGTCAAAGGAGCTCTGTTGCAGACTTATAAGGAACACCGTTACCAGCATGGTTGCAATCCTCCGAGCTAGTCCCATGGGGAAAGAAGTAAATTACCCCTCCAAACTTGAAATGAGAGCAATGTCACAGAAGATTGTTGAGTATTACCCTATGTTACGTGATGCTGATGCATACATGCCATACGTAAGTCATCCTTTTCACATTTAAAAAACCAAAACTGAGTGAGACAACAATAAGATAAAATTATTTTTTAAATAAATGGTGTATCACAGCTGACCATCTACACCAAACTGTACAAGCGACTGCAAAACATGAGGTCTCCAAGGAAGAGGCAGGGTTCCATGCCACAACGAGGCAAAGCCAAGAAGACTCTTTTCAGCTCAGATGACACAGACATTGGGACAGACGGTGACCTAAGCGGTGAAACAAGTGATGGTACCATAATTCTTGAGAGCAATGATGACATCAGTGAGGACAATTCGAGTGCAGGTGTGTGCTGAAAATGTGCTGTTGTTGTACTAATTTTTAGACATCTAAAAACAAAAAGAGACCACAGTTGCCTTTAAATTTGGAAACATTGCAAGTTAGGCACAATATTGGATATTTGTCTGTACTTTCTAGTTATTTTCCTATTCTTAATTTAATTTTCAATTATTTTCCCCAGAGAAATCACCCCTATTGCAGTTACCCCCCAGTGTGTCAACAAAGCCAAGCAGTACCACCCTGGCTTCACTGACATCATCCAAGTCAGCTCGATGCTCCACACCCAGGACTGTTACAGCTCCACCTCCTCCAACTGCACCCCCAGAGGATGTTGTTGGTAAGTCTGCCATCACCCTTAGCTGCTTCTCAAAATGCTACAGTATCTGTATCTCCTTTTACAGATCAGTTCCACCATATATCTACAATAATAACCCCCTTACCTTGTTTTATATAAAGCCCTCATACCATCTTGTCAGCTGGCCATCAGTAACAGTATTACACTTGATGACCACACAATAGTAAAATATTTAAACATCTTGTAGTAGCTATAATTCATTGCAGATTGCGACTTTTAAATCCTGTGTCATGCTAGTTGCATCCATCATGCCTCATGAGTATTGTAGATCAAATTACCTAAAAGATTTTTATCCATTAGGTCACAGCCATCGTGAGTAGATGTTAGCTATAAACAGACAATACAACAAATTCAGACATTTTATTTTCCCCATAATTTTACAGGTGGGTATCTTAAACCTGCCTTTGTAAAGTAATAACTAAATTATTTTCAATAAAGACTTAACATAGAGCATTCAGGACCATGACATAACAAGAAGTACACACAGAAAAGAGTCAGTTCAGTACAGCCTTGTTGAACATGCATTTAACCTAAGCACTAATGATAATAATTATCAATTATAAAAACAGTAATTTGAAGAATTTCATTGTCTTTAAGACTTAGATTTTTTTGTCAGTCTAGTAATACCATGCCTTATTATATTTATATTGACAGTTACAATTACTTTCTGCTTTTTCCCATATGAGATCATGACAGTCTGAAGATGCAGGCAAGGCACTACAAAACCTTGAGCAACATGTACAAGAAGTCCAATGCAAAACCCAACCAAAGCGATGTTGCTCAGATTTTGGACCTTGAATTTGAGGCCAGGCGAGCTTTCATTAATTCAGATGTTACAAGGGAAGAAGACCGACCCACAAAAGTCTTTGAGGCATACCCATGCTTCAAAGACATTCAAAATGTAAGTTTAACTACCTTAACTTGAATACCTTTTTTTCCTAGGATAGGTTTAGTTAATGGTTGACTAACTGAGCTAAATTTTTTATCTTAGGTTATGGGTGAACTGTGTCGCATTGTTGGTGGCTCCAACCGCAAATTTATAGAGGAAATGAAGGGTAGATGGGCAGAGTTTTGTTCTAAGGTGCAGTTCTATGGTGTGTGGAAGAAAATCTTGAAACCTCCTCTTCCCTTGGATGTGCATGGAGGTAAATTGCCTTTCCATGCATTAAATCCATACATCAAGCATGTTCAACCTATTTCATTAAGTGCCATTTATCTGTCCATAGTGGAATTCACTATTGCCCTCTTCGATGCTCTTCCATCACTTTTTCCTTCCCCAACTACACCACCAAAGCGGCTGGGAAATGCCAGTGAGGCTCTCCTTCATATCCTTAAGGTGAGAGCGGTTGTTAATACTTTAACAGCCACTAACATTTATTCCATTTACTTTTATTTTTGTGCATATTCATACATAAGAGGAGCAGCTTAAAAGTTTAGTTCAGCAGAGATTTCATTCAAGATTCTTTTGTCATTACAGAACAAAATTACATTGCAATCAGGACACAAGTAGAGATTTTTTTTTTTTTTTAAGTAACACCTTCAGCAAACATTTCTTTAACGTCTCTCTAACAGAGATAAAAGAAGGTTGTTAAATAAATAAAAATAAATATGATTTATAAAGTCTTTGCAAACTATAAAATAACGATACATTTCATGCTCACAGTTCAGAAATTTTAAACAAATTTCACTGTTATTTTAATAATTGTATTTCATTCTGTTCCAATAGTAAGTCAGAGCATTGTAAACTGATAGTGCAATTCAGTTGTTAGTTGCTTAAGCAGTATGGTTGCACAGTGCTGCTTCCTTTTTTTAAATCCTTCAACATTTTATCCTTTTTTTTGTTCTATTCTAGCCCGGTGAAGATGCTATGTTATACCTGCAGAAGCGGCCCCTCTCCTCCCCGGTGCTGCTTTTTGATGGAACATCCACCATTGTTGCTGTGGGAAACGTACCAGTGAGCACTCTTCCATTGGAGGAATTTTGGGAAGGAATGTTGGTGTTAATGGCATATTACTACACTTTGCACTTAACATACCCAAAATGTGTTGCAACGCTCCTCTCTGTCATACAAACTGAGGTTATCTGTGATACCATCCATAATCAAGATGCCACTAGCACATATAAAAGAGCAATAGCTGAATGGAAGTCCTTCTTTGGAAAATAGGTGAATGTGCAGCGTTTTATCAGGTCAGATGGGGTTGTTTGTTTTATAGTACCTCTGTGTAGCTTTTCTTCATGACTTGGCTAGCAATGTTCTGTGTTTATTTGCTAGAAGAGCTCTTAAACAGCACTTCACCTGAAGCATGTTAAGGTTTAACTAAGCACTTTTGTTGATTGTGCTGTTATTATTGCAATGTGTGATTGCCATGTAATTTGCATTTGGGCCTTTAGTAGTATTTTGTAGTAGCTTAATTTTGTAGTATTGTCAACAATATATCGTTTAGTGAGCTTAATAAATGTTGACTATTATCGTACTGCTGTCCAGGTTGTGATTTCTGTAGAATACAGTATATTCTAAGAATAAGAACTGGTTTAAAGTTTTTTGGGCTTAGTCTTAATATGGATTTTGGTTTATTTCAAGATGAATCAACTTGTTTCAAAATGTAACTTTATATATTGCACTAATACTGAGTAATTTTACTTAAAATATTGTCTTGTTCTAATGCATTACTTTATGAACATTAAAAAAACACTTACATTTAGTATATTTCACTTAGTATTTGGATGTATTAAGCTTGATTGCAAGTATTTTTATCTAAAAATCAGCATTTTTCAGCTTATTTTTGCCTCTTTTAAATACTCAATTAAGATGACTTATTTCTTGATTTAAAAATCTTATTTCAAGATTTCTTATCAAGTAAAATTTACTTGCTGCATGGACAGATAATTTTACTAGTTTTAGGTAAATTTTTTATCAAATGTAGTAACTGTTTCTTATTTTTAGACTAGCAATTTTTGCAGTGTATTAGTCAAAGATAACATAATTGAACACAAAATGCAGTTTTTAAATGAAGGTTTACGTTATTAAGGGAGAAAAAAAACTCCAAATCTACATGGCCCTGTGTGAAAAAGTGATTGCCCCCCTTGTTAAAAAATAATTTTACTGTGGTTTATCACACCTGAGTTCAATTTCTGTAGTCACCCCCAGGCCTGATTACTGCCACACCTGTTTCAATCAAGAAATCACTTAAATAGGAGCTACCTGACACAGAGAAGTAGACCAAAAGCACCTCAAAAGCTAGACATCATGCCAAGATCCAAAGAAATTCAGAAACAAATGAGAACAAAAGTTTTTGAGATTTATCAGTCTGGTAAAGGTTATAAAGCCATTTCTAAAGCTTTGGGACTCCAGCGAACCACAGTGAGAGCCATTATCCACAAATGGCAAAAACATGGAACAGTAGTGAACCTTTCCAGGAGTGGCCGGCTGACCAAAATTACCCCAAGAGCGCAGAGACAACTCATCCGAGAGGCCACAAAAGACCCCAGGACAACATCTAAAGAACTGCAGGCCTCACTCGCAAACCACTTTTAAGCAAAGAGAACTTTAAGGCTCGTCTCAATTTTGCAAAAAAAAAATCTTAATGATTGCCAAGACTTTTGGGAAAATACCTTGTGGAACGACGAGACAAAAGTTGAACTTTTTGGAAGGTGCGTGTCCCGTTACATCTGGCATAAAAGTAACACAGCATTTCAGAAAAAGAACATCATACCAACAGTAAAATATAGTGGTGGTAGTGTGATGGTCTGGGGTTGTTTTGCTACTTCAGGACCTGGAAGGCTTGCTGTGATACATGGAAACATGAATTCTACTGTCTACCAAAAAATCCTGAAGGAGAATGTCCGGCCATCTGTTCGTCAACTCAAGTTGAAGCGATCTTGGGTTCTGCAGCAGGACAATGACCCAAAACACACCAGCAAATCCACCTCTGAATGACTGAAGAAAAACAAAATGAAGACTTTGGAGTGGCCTAGTCAAAGTCCTGGCCTAAATCCTATTGAGATGTTGTGGCATGACCTTAAAAAGGCGGTTCATGCTAGAAAACCCTCAAATAAAGCTGAATTACAACAATTCTGCAAAGATGAGTAGGCCAAAATTCCTCCAGAGCGCTGTAAAAGACTTGTTGCAAGTTATCGCAAACGCTTGATTTCAGTTATTGCTGCTAAGGGTGGCCCAACCAGTTATTAGGTTCAGGGGGCAATTACTTTTTCACACAGGGCCATGTAGGTTTGGATTTTTTTTCTCCCTAAATAATAATAACCATTATTTAAAAACTGCATTTTGTGTTTACTTGTGTTATCTTTGACTAATAGTTAAATGTGTTTGATGATCAAAAACATTTTGTGTGACAAACATGCAAAAGAATAAGAAATCAGGAAGGGGGCAAATAGTTTTTCACACCACTGTATATATATATAATCCATATCAGGGGGCGATCTCTATACTTTACTGCTTCGATTAAGTGCTATGCGTGCGCCTCGCATTTCTTGAGAAGCTTTGAGCTGCCGCGCATTCCTGGGGCTTAAACTCGTGCATCCGGCAGAGCTGTGAGAGACGGATTTAAAAACTCCTTTTTTTTGCATTCTCATCAAATCGGTAAATTCCTCTGTCCGCTCTCAAGCGTGCCCTGGCGCTTCTTGTGAATGGGCAAGGATAAACATCCTCTCTTGCTTCCGCGGAGATGGTAATAGCCTCTAAGCACTTTAATAAATAAATAAATAAATAACATAGACGGCAGGTTCTGTCGGGAGCCTCAATGACGCTCTCTCCCCTTTTCTTAGCAATCTCCATATGAGTTAACCCTTTCATGGAGTAAGCTGTATTTATCCCGTGGGTTTTTGCCATCAACTTATTTATTTATTTATTTATTTAAATATAGTTGAGGTGGAAGCGCTGGGTTAAATGATGACACCCAGATAGAAGAGACGCTTCCAGGCTATCTCTCTCTCCTGGGACATCATATTTCCTGAAAAGCTATTACTTCCTTTCAAGCTGTGTAGACTTTTTATCTTCCCTAGAGGGAAAAGCTTTTCAGGCAGCAGATCAGGTTGGTGCTCCATTGCACAGCATGGCGGTTTTGCACGCTTACCAGGCTGACCTGGTGAGAGACTTGAGTACTGGCGGGGCTCTTTAAGGTAGGGCGTATTGGAATCACGCCCGGCCACAGACTTGTCTCTTCGTGCAACAAAGCAAACGGCTCGTGCTATCGGCCATTTTATGGCTGCGATGGTTTCCGCGGAGAGGCACTTGTGGTTGAATCTCGGGGGCATCAAGGAGAAGGATCGTACATTCCTCCTTGATGCCCCCATCTCGCCTCCCGGCCTACTTGGCGATGCCATTAACTTGGACGCCACTAGGTTCATGAGGCGAAGTTATATAACAAGCCTTCGGAAAAATCCTTCCCCGCCGTGCTCAAGAGTCGGGTCTGTCGGCCACCCAGTCTCGACCGGGTCTGACTGTTGCAAGGCATGAAACACACAAGGAGAGTGTTTTTGAGCCGGGCACCCCTTCGTAAGATTGGGGTGCGTCCCGCAATCCGCCTCAAAAGAGGTCAGACTGGCATATTGTCTTCTTCACAAAGAAGCCCTGAGGTTCATGTGCCCAGGACCGTGGGGAGTGGCCCTCCAATGGGAAGACGCACGCAGAATTCCTTTCAAAGAATGAAGTGTTCTCCCTGGCACCCCCAGGAGATCGGTGTTCTTGCTCCGCCACGACTGGTGTTTCGGGCAACACCAGTCTTCAATAAAATGTTAGTTCTTCGTTTTTTTTCCTGCCATGTTTCAGGATGCCGAACATCTAACATACCCCTATTTAACCAAGCCGCCGAGACTTTGCCCCCTTTCTGAGAAACTTGCAGCGTGGAAGCTACTGCCAAGTATATCTCCTTGGGTACTAAGCACTGTAGAGAGAAACTACAGGATTCAGTTCTCACATCACCCTCCGCGTTTCAATGGCGTGGTCTCCACTTCCGTGAAACCGGAAAGTGCCCATCTGCTGACGGAAGTTGCTGGGAAATGGGGCCATGTAACATGTTCCCCTACCAGACAGAGAGTCAGGCCACTACATTCTGTATTTCTTGGTTCCCAAGAGGAACGGCAAGCTGCCTCCAATTTTTTGATTTTGCTGGCTTTACCGCTATCTAAAAATAAATCAATAGAAATATTGCCACAACACAGGAGGTTCCTGAGGTTCGCTTTCGGGGGCGAAGCTTACCAGTATCGGGTCCTTCCATTAGGTCTACATTTACATTTACATTTAGGCATTTGGCAGACGCTCTTATCCAGAGCGACTTACAAAAAGTGCTTTAATGTTTACATAATTGGATACATACTTACACTGGGTTAACTAGGTTAATAACTAAGTGCCATTAGTCCAACACAACTAAGAAGAGTTTTTTTTTTTTTTTTTGGGGGGGGGAGTCCAAGTACGGGAGAAACAGATGCGTCTTGAGTTGTCGTTTAAAGATAGTCAAAGTCTCTGATGTACGGACATCTAGAGGAAGTTCATTTCAACACCTAGGGGCCAGAACAGAAAAGAGCCTGGATGAATGCCGCCCTTGATCCCTGAGAGATGGTGGGATGAGGCGAGCAGTGCTGGAGGATCGGAGGGAACGTGGTGCAGTGCGTGGTGTAATTAGCGCAGAGAGGTAAGTGGGTGCTGGGCCATTTTTAGCTTTGTAGGCAAGCATCAGTGTTTTGAATTTGATGCGGGCAGCTACAGGAAGCCAGTGCAGGGAGCGGAGGAGTGGGGTGGTGTGGGAGAACTTGGGGAGGTTAAAAACGAGACGTGCTGCTGCATTCTGGATCAGTTGCAGAGGACGATTTGTGGACAGAGGCAGGCCTGCCAGGAGTGAGTTGCAGTAGTCCAGTCTTGAAATAACAAGGGACTGAACAAGCACCTGAGTAGCCTGTGAAGAAAGAAATGGGCGAATTCTTCTGATATTGTAAAGAAGAAATCGACAAGAGCGAGTAAGGTTAGCGATGTGTGGGGAAAATGACAAATGATTGTCCACGATTGCCCCAAGATTGCGGGCAGTGGCTGAAGGAGTGATTTGGTTGTTGTCCATGGATATCACAAGGTCTTGACCTGGAGATGAGTCACAAGGGATAAACAACAGTTCGGTTTTACTGAGATTGAGCTTCAGCTGATGAGCAGCCATCCAAAATGAGATGTCTGCCAGACATGCTGAGATCCGGGTGGAAACCTGAGTGTCAGAGGGAGGAAAGGAGAGAACAAGTTGGGTGTCGTCTGCATAACAGTGGTATGAGAATCCATGCGATGATATGACCTTACCAAGAGACCGGGTATAAAGGGAGAACAGAAGAGGACCAAGTACTGAGCCCTGCGGGACACCAGTAGAGAGTCTACATGGGGCAGATGTAGATCCCCTCCATGTTACCTCATATGACCTATCTTTTAGGTAAGAAGCAAACCATTGCCACGCTGTTCCACAAATTCCAAGGCTTGTAAGAATAGATAATAGAATCTTGTGGTTCACCGTGTCAAATGCAGCTGACAGGTCCAGGAGGATGAGGACAGATGAAAGTTTAGCAGATCTAGCAGCATGGAGCTTCTCAGTGACTGACAGAAGGGCAGTCTCTGTGGAATGTGCCACTTTGAATCCAGATTGGTTTGGGTCATTAAGGTTGTTCTGCGAGAGATAAAGAGACATTTGATTATAAACGGCTCTTTCAAGAATTTTGGAAATAAAAGAGAGCAGTGATACCGGGCGATAGTTGTTAACTTCTGATGGGTCCAGGCAGGGTTTCTTGAGGATGGGAATAACCCTCGCCTTCTTAAAAGCGGCAGGAACATGACCAGATGATATGGATTGGTTGATGATGGCTGTGGTGAAGGGAAGGAGGTCCCGTGAGATGGCCTGGAGCATTGTGGAAGGAATTGGGTCTAATGAACAGGTGGTGGGGTTAGATGACGAGATGATCTGTTGAATCTCATCAGATGACAGGTTGGAAAATTCTGCTAAAGGAGGGAAGGAAAGGACCTGAGGTTCTGCCGTAGGAGCTTGGTTAAGAGCGAAGGACTGGCGGACTGGTCTAGCTCTCTCATCCGCACATACACAAAATACATGGATGTAGTTCTGGCTCTTACGACTCCAGAGCATCCGTATTTGAATTACATGACTGGCTGGCCCAGTCTCAGTAGCTAGCGTTTCGACATCAGCATGTCGTCCTAGCTAATCTTTGTTTCTTAGGATTGAGATCCAACGCCATGAAAGCATGCTCTTTCCTGTTCAGAGGACAACATATTTGGGTGTCACATGGGATTCGAGCGTAAGCAGGCACAGCTGTCTCCCGCTCGTGTCAAATCCATTCTCAACACACTCAAGGAAATCAAGCTAGACCAGAAAGTGACCATCACTTTCAGAGATCTTAGCTCTCATGGCAGCTGTATCCACGGTGACACCTTTGGGCCTTCAACACATGAGAACATTTCAGTTGTGGCTAATTCAATTTAATTCAATTCAATTTTACTTGTATAGCGCTTTTAGCAATTTTCATTGCCGCAAAGCAGCTTTACACAGTCAAAAGAATTATTTAAGTTTGTATGAAATGTGAATTTGTATGAATCACAATGGTCAGTTTGTTCCTGGTGAGCAAGCCGAGGGCGACAGTGGCAAGGAAAAACTCCCTGAGATGGTAATAGGAAGAAACCTTGAGAGGAACCAGACTCAACAGGGAACCCATTATTTGGGTGAAACAGAAAGCAGTAAATGATCTGCATTTATACAGTGTGTTAGGTGGCAGGCAGTTCAGCTATAATAGATGATGTTAATTGATGTTAATATGGAGTCCAGGTAGTTATTGAAGACCCAAGTAGACTTGTAGGAAGTTCCAGTCCAGAACTATCGAACTGTCAAGTCCCCAGAGAAACAGTTGCCAACACCAGTCAAGGCCAGAACCATCTTCTAGGTAGAGAAGACTTTAATAATAAATTATTATAAGTTATTAAAGTTATTAAATAACTTTAATAACTTTGCACACCTACCTTCACAACTACACTACATGTTTACGTTTACATCCTGGACCAGTGCACAAAGACACTTTAATACCCTCTGCACAAAGACACTTTGTTCTATGCATATTTGCACACCCAGTACAGTATATTTCAATTTGTACAGTATATTTCTATTTTTTATGTACATCATATTTCTATTTTTATTTTTAGTTCTATTTTTCCTAGCACATTTCTATTTTTATTTTTAGTTCTATTTTTCCTAGTCTAATTAAATTTTTTTATTTAATTTCTATCGTATTTCTTTTATTCATATTTATTTCTTATTTGTAAACTTTAATTCTCTTTTAGGGTCAATGGCAGTCGTATAAGCATTTCACTACATTTCGTACTGTGTATGACTGTGTATGTGACAAATGAATTGAATTTGAATTTGAGAGAATCATTCCCAGACACCAGACGTATCCCAGAGAGACACATGGGGCATCCATGTGATGAGATCTTCAGCCAGAAGTGGGGCACCAGGATGGGTCAGACAGGTCCGAAGGGCAGAGGGAGTCTGGATCACTGGCAGCTTTAGCAAGTTGTGTAGCTCGACAGAGAGAGAGAGCGTGAAAGGGGGAGACAGGAGGAGAGAGGGGGGAGAAAGAGGAAAAGAGGAGAGATAGCAGTTAGGTATGATCACAGTCACACAATGTATAATGTGAATGTATATTAACTGTAGAGTGCAAGCAGAGACTCCAGCAGGACTAACTATGACAGCATAACTAAAAGGGAGAGCGAGAAGGAAACACAAACATGAGGGTTCCTGACATGTAAAGCAAACAATCACCTCACCGTCAGCAAACCTGAGTGATCAATGAGAGTGAGGAAGACAGCATCCAAACATACCAGTTCACCATAATACTCTACGTCCATGAGTCCCCCAGATCTGCTCCTTTACCTAAGGCAAATCTATTTATAAAAATGCTTGGCTAAATAAATAGGTACTGGCAAGCAGCCTGCATCCTTTGATCGAAGTAGGCCTGGCGGTTCATAAGACACTAGCAGTTCGCTCAGGTACTGTGGCGCGAGACCATTTAATGCTTTATATGTCAAGAGTAGTATTTTAAAATCAATGCGAAATTTCACAGGGAGCCAATGCAGTGAAGATAAGATAGGGGTGATGTGCTCATATCTTCTGGTTCTAGTGAGGACTCTCGCTGCTGCATTCTGGACTAGCTGAAGCTTATTTATGCATCTAGCTGAACAACCAGACAGTAAGGCATTACAATAGTCCAACCTAGACGTGATAAAAGCATGAACTAGTTTTTCTGCATCGTTTAGCGACAATAAATTTCTTATCCTGGCAATATTTCTGAGGTGAAAGAATGCTATCCTGGTAGTATTATCTACATGAGCTTCAAATGAAAGGCTGGAATCAATAATCACACCAAGGTCTTTCACTGTTGCACTTGATGGAACAGAAAGGCCATCTAAAGTTCTGGTGTGATCTAAAATTTTACTCCTAGCTGTATGCGGTCCTATGACTAGAACTTCTGTCTTATCCGGATTAAGCAGAAGGAAGTTAATTAGCAATCAATTTCTTATATCCTGCACACATTGCTTAATTTTAGTAAGCTGTTTTTTCTCATCAGGTTTTGCTGAGACATATAACTGTGTATCGTCAGCATAACAATGAAAACTAATACCATGCTTACGGATTATGTTGCCCAGAGGAAGCATGTAAAGGGAAAAAAAGCAGTGGACCTAAAACCGAACCCTGCGGAACGCCAAACTCCACTAGAGAACATGCAAAATAATCACCATTTAAGTCTACGTACTAATAACGATGGGTCAGATCGGATCTGAGCCAGGAGAGGGCTGTACCCTTAATCCCTACTACATTTTCTAATCTGTGATGAAGAATAGCTTGATCAATGGTGTCAAAAGCTGCACTGAGCTCGAGTAATACAAGCATAGTTACACAACCCTGATCAGAGGCCAATAAGATGTCATTTACTACCTTAACGAGTGCTGTCTCTGTACTGTGATGAGGCCTAAATCCTGACTGATACAGTTCATGTATGCCATTTCTATGTAGATATGAGCATAGCTGCTCCGCTACTATCTTTTCCAGAATCTTAGAGATAAAGGGGAGGTTTGATATTGGCCTGTAATTGGACAGCTGACAGGGGTCGAGGTCAGGTTCCTTAATTATTGGTTTGATAACTGCTAATTTAAAAGCTTTTGGAACATTTACTCAGAACCAATGCTGAGTGAAATTAATTATTCTCAACAGGGGTTGTTATTGCTGGTACTATCTGTTTAAGAAAATGTGTCGGTACAGGATCTAATATACAGGTTGATGAATTTGCAGAAGAGATGAGTGAAATTAGTTCATTCTCTTCAAGCGGAGTAAAGTATTCTAGGTTCTGATCTGACATGTGTCATGACGTCCATAGGGAGGAGACGAACGCAGGTGCAGGTTTTAGGAAGAACAGAGGTTTATTTTTTAAGAACAATGAACACAAAAGCACAAACTAAAACAGAACCAAACAAAATGAAACCTGAACGGCTCAGCAACCGTGTTCCCAGGCTGGGTCTGCAGGGGGCTGTGTAAAGCGCACTTGAGAATGCGTGTACTCCCTTTTTTCACGGGAGAGAAACCACTAAGCGGAATCACTTTCCAAAAACATACGTATAACCTTAATGCAAGTCCTTTTTCCACCGTCACCTCCTGCAGACGCCACTCAGTCCTGGGAGAGAGAGAAAACACACAAAGGGGTGAGAAACAAACTGAACGTGCACATCAGTGACCAGACGAGGTGGTATGGGTTCGGCTGGGTTAAATAGAGTGACAAAGGAGGTAGACACAGGTGATATTTGTTTAGTGTTTGATTAAATCAATGGGGGAACAATACCGACACAGACACACTAGGGGGAGACAAAAGCCACGGCTCAGTAATCCGGTGAGCCCGATCTTACTCCCCAGGACTGAGGTGGCCCAGATGTGACAACATGGCTAGATTAACATCTATTATTAAAAAAGTTCATGAAGTCCTCACTATTGCATGATGTTGTGGAGATTTCTGCAGTGGTCTTATTTCTGGTTAATTTGGCTACAGCATTAAATAAGAATCTAGGATTATTTTTGTTATTTTCTATAAGAGTGGAGAGATACGTTGATCTAGCTACACTAAGAGCATTTCTATAGTTCAGGATGCTCTCCTTCCTGCTATTTGAAATACTAGTAATTTAGTTTGACGCCATTTACGTTCTAATTTCCGAGTGGTCTGTTTTAAAGTGCGCGTGTGATCGTTATACCAGGGAGCAAGTTTCTTATCTCTAATAATTTTTCTTTTAACTGGAGCTACATTATCTAAGGTATAGCGAAATGTCGATTCTAAATATTCAGTCGCCTGATCGAGTTCTGTGGGGTCAGACGGTGATCTAATCGAAGTTGGGAACTCAGAGATTACTGATAAAACTCTGTTTGGTAGTTGATGTGAATGTACGTTTCATACGGTAGCGCGGCGCTGTGTGTACATTATTATTGTGACACACTTGAATTGAGACAAGATAGTGATCTGAGATAACTTCAGATAGTGGAATTGTGAATAAATTTCTTATACTCAATCCGAATAATATTATTAAGTGTGACCTGCTTTATGAGTGGGTCCTACTACACACTGATTTACTCCTACCAAGTCCAGTATGAACATAAATGCTGATCTCAGAGGGTCTTCTGGATTTTCAAAATGAATATTAAAATCTCCAGCAATTAATGCCTTGTCTACAGAAACGACCAGGTTTGAGAGGAAATCTGCAAATTCACTAAGAAATTCAGAGTACGGCCCTGGAGGTCTGTAAATGACAATTAGCAGAATCGACTGAGCTGACTTAATATAGTTAAATACACTTATGTTACTATAAAGAATTTCAAATGAATTAAATTTGTGTCCGTGTTTTTGTACAATAGTCAGATTATCATTGTGAATAACTGCGACGCCTCCTCCTCTACCAGTTAACCGAGGCTGGTGTATGTAGCTGTATCAGGGAGGACTGGCTTCATTTAGAGCTACATACTCGTCCTGTTTAATCCAGGATTCTGTTAAACAGAGTATATCAAACTCCCGATCCGTGATAATTTCATTAACTATAACTGCTTTAGATGCGAGAGATCTAATATTTAACAGTCCTAGCTTCAGATCAGAGGTGCCGGCTGCGCATTCAGTATGATCTGAGTTTGTGGTATCTATGTTAATTAAATTACTAAAAAAGACTTTCTGAGTATTTCTAAATTAGTTTTTAGCTCGGGGAACAGACACAGTCTCAATATGATGAACCCTGAGTGACGACTCTATGCAGCAAGCAGACAGTTGGTTTAGCCTGTCTGTCTGCTCCCTGGCCTGGGCTCTGGATTGTCACCGATTAACTAGGCCTCTTCTGAGACTATGAGCTATACTGCAAGAAATTAGATCAGCACCTTCCCGAGTGGGATGGACACCGTCCCGCCCTAACAGGCCAGTTTTGCCCTTAAAGGTCTTCCAATTATCTATAAAGCCCACGTTGTTTTCGGAGCACCACCTGGACATCCAGCGGTTCAGCGACCATAACCTGCTGTAAGTTATGTCGGCACGTCTCATTGGGATGAGACCAGAGCATATTACATCATCGGACATCGCCTTCGCTAATTTAAACACCTCTATAAAGTTATTCTTACTAACCTCTGACTGACAAAGGCGTATGTCGTTAGCTCCAGCATGTACCACTATCTTGGAGAACCTGAGCTGTCCTAGAGTCCTAAGATTACCTGCTATGTCCGGTGCTCTGGCTCCCGGGATACACCTAACCACTGCCGCTGGCGCCCCTAAAGGTCTAGCTAATTTCACATGTCTCATTATAGAGTCTCCTATAACCAGAGCTCTTTCAGGTTTCTCAGTGGGTGCATCACTGAGGAGAGTAAACCTGTTGGACACGTGAAGCGCAGAAGAGGTGTGCTCCAGTGGGCTAGCCTTAGCGTTAGCTTTGGCTGTACGAGTATGCCGCAGAGTCGTCACCCACTCGCCCCGCTGTGAGGGCTCTAATGCCGGAGTCGGGGGCTGGTTATCTCCGCCTGCGGCACCCAGACTGTCCGCTATGGGAATAACACTGCTCTCACACTTTCTAACCCTCTCTAAAGTCTGGATGTGCTCCTCTAACACTGATATCTTCTCCGTCAGAGTGCTCACTAACACACACCTATCACAAATAAAATTACCACTAACGACGGAGGAAGAATGTCTAAACATCCTGCACTCTACACACTGAACGAGCTGAATATTAGACATGATATCGTACCTGAGTCGGAGTTTAGTTGTTTGGAGCTGAATTCCGTTTGTTGTTTTTAGACGAAGAAACTCGCGCGTTCTCCAAAAAGCACAGAAAAAGGCGAAGCCAAATAGTATGAAGATGTAAAAACTAGTTGCTATTAATATTATTATTGTATAAATAAAAAAGTTATATAATTTAAACGCTAATACAAATGCAAAACTTTCGCGCAAACGATACAAAAAACCTAGGGAATGGGTAAGAACCAGGGGATTTCACTCTAGGGCCAATCCCTAATAAGGGCTACGCGCCAGGTGCATCGTACCCTTCCCATGAGGTTCAGACCCCGGTTTCTGACTCTGGGTCCCACTCTATGTTCATCTTGTCGTTGCAGATGCTAACGACACACTTAGATGACCGTCCAGCCCAAGGGAGCTGGAGAGGCCATCTTCTTGCGCGGCACATCAATTGCCTCAAAATGTTGGCTCTATTTCTGGCCCTAAAGCACTTCCTCCAGTATTTAAGACTACCATGTCCTAGTGCGGGTGGACAACACTATGGCAGTCTCATATATTAATCACCAGGGCGGACTGTGCTCGCGCCGCTAAATAGCTAGCGCACCAGGTTCCTGTCCCTCAGGGCGATTTACATTCTGGGAAAATTTCATGTAGCGGAGGTGGACCTCTTTGCCTCACAAGATCAGCAAATGTCCCCTTTATTACTCTCTGACTCTTCCAGCCCCTGGGTCTGGACGCCTTGGCGGTCCCTGAACAGGACCAAGTCAAGCTGGTCTTCCAGCCAGCGTAATTAAGACTATTCTTAGTGCTAGGGCTGCCTCCCCTAGAAGAGCTTATGCCCTCAAATGGAATGTATTTGAAAGTTGGTGCATGACGAAGCAGGTAGATTGTTTCAGTGCTGGAGTTCTTGCAGGAAAATTTGTCCTCGGGCATGTGCCCCCTTGTTGAACCACTAGAGTCAGCGCCTCAGGTTTCTGACCCTCAAAATGGTTTTTCTAAATGGCCGTTACCTCTATAAGAGGATCGGAGATCTGTCAGTCTCCTCATTCTGCCTAGACTTTGACCCTGGGCTAGTCAGGGCCATTTTGCATCCTCACTAACGATCTTCCGAAAGTTCCATTCCCAACATGCACCCTATTGTTTTTGAAGCCTTCTGTCCTTCGCCTTTACAGCTTCAGAGCAGGAGAGACTTCACTTACTCTGTCCAGTACGTGTTCTTTAGATTTACGTTCACCGCATCAGCCAGTGGCGTAAGTCAGAGCAGCTTTTACATGTTTTGGGGCCGCAAGCTGCATGAGAGATGTTATCTTCGCCTCTAGGAATCAGGGCTCATTCAACCAGGGAAATCGCCTCATCTATTGCACTAGCAAGAGGTATTCCCTTGCAGCAAGTGTGTGACGCGGAGGGTTGGTCCTCTCTGCACACATTTTTTACATTTATAGTCTGGATGCTCATGCTACTCCGGGCTCACGGGTCCTCGAGTCAGCTACCCAGACATAGTTCTGAGACCTTCTCAGCCTTGTGCGCACACGCTACACAACCTTGGAGTCCAGACACGTGCAGTGCGGGGACGTTGGCACTCTCGTTCCTATAGCGATTTCACGCAGCATTGAGTGTAGGCTTTGAAAGGGAACGTCTCGGGTTACCTTGCTGTAATCCTGTTTCCTAAAAAAGGCGGGAACGAGATCCTGCGTCCCAATGCCACACTGCCTACATGACCGGACGTCCGTTCAGACAAATCAATCTGAGGAATGTTTCCGGTTCACTCCTATTTATAACCTGCAGGTGCGTCTTATCAGATGACGTCACCCGACCGAGGTTATAAAAGCCAAAAATTTGGCGTGTTTAATATACACATGCTTCACAACCGGCAACATGAAAATATCATGTTTCCCATAGCGTTATCACGCAGCATCTCGTTCCCGCATTTTTAGGGAACAGGGTTACAGCAAAGTAACCCAAGACATTTTCCCTGACGCATTCATAATCATTAGTCTACTTCTGCCAGTGTGCTGTTTCTTAACCCCAACCCCGATAAAACGGCGTATTCAATTCAATTTTATTTGTATAGCGCTTTAACAATTGACATTGTCCCAAAGCAGCTTTACACAATCAAAAGAATTATTTAAGTTTGTTTGGAATTTGAATGTGTATAAATCAAAATGGTCAGATAGTCCCTGATGAGCAAGCCGAGGGCGACAGTGGCAAAACTCTTAGATGGTAATAGGAAGAAATCTTGAGAGGAACCAGACTCAACAGGGAACCCATCCTCATCTGGGTAAAACAAAGAGCAGGAATTGATCTGTATTCATACTGTGTGTTAGTTGGCAGGCAGTTCAGCATAACAGTTGATGTTAATTGATGTTAATATGGAGTCCAGTTAGTTATTGAAAACTCAGGTAGACTTGTATGAACTATTGAACTGTCAAGTCCTCAGAGAAACAGCTGCCAACACCAGCGACATCCATGCGATGAGGTCTCCAACCAGTTCACCATAATACTCTACGTCCATGAGTCCCCCAGATCTGCTCCTTTACCTATGGCAAATCTATTTATAAAAATGTTTGGCTAAATACATAGGTTTTTAGCCTGGACTTAAACACTGAGACTGTGTCTGAGTCCCGAATACTATTTGGAAGACTATTCCATAATTTTGGGGCTTTGTAAGAAAAAGCTCTGCCCCCAGCTGTATTTTTCATAATACGCGGTACTGACAAGCAGCCTGCATCCTTTGATCGAAGTAGGCGTGGCGGTTCGTAAGACACTAGCAGTTCGCTCAGGTACTGCGGCGCGAGACCATTTAATGCTTTATATGTCAAGAGTAGTATTTTAAAATCAATGCGAAATTTCACAGGGAGCCAATGCAGTGAAGATAAAATAGGGGTGATGTGCTCATATCTTCTGGTTCTAGTGAGGACTCTCGCTGCTGCATTCTGGACTAGCTGAAGCTTATTTATGCATCTAGCTGAACAACCAGACAGTAAGGCATTACAATAGTCCAACCTAGAGGTGATAAAAGCATGAACTAGTTTTTCTGCATCGTTTAGTGACAATATATTTCTTATCCTGGCAATATTTCTGAGGTGAAAGACTGCTATCCTGGTAATACAATAACATAAAACAAAGTTTCACCGAACATATATTGGGTCATATTTGTAAAATAAAGGAAAGAATAATAAGACAAACAACAAGCTTAAAACTACAATATTTTCAATGTCCAGTAGCACCAGTCTCACAGAGACCCAGGGGGCTTATAAACAGTTTGACAGCAAAATTAGACATTTTTCTCAGTATTGTGATTTTTTATTTATTTATGTATTTCAAAGGATGCAAGACAATACTGCCAAAATGTATCATTTACATGATGTTAGAAAATATTCTTTGCATTGTCTCTTATTGAGTCACCAGGGTGCTAAAAAGAATTCATCATTTAAAGTTATTTATATATCAGTGTAGTTAGTATGATTTTGAAAGTGCTATAACTCCACCTGGCACAGTTTAATCCCAGTGGAACAATCTGACTACATGTGCAGTGCCATAAAAAAAAGTATTTGACCCTTTCTGATTTTTTTTTTTTTTTGCATATTTGTCTTGTATGGAATTTCACCTAAACACTTTATAAGAAAAGGACAGACTGGCCTATTTTGTGAGTTATCATGAACATTTTGCATTTCTAAGGTATCATCTTGATGCATTGTAAGACATACCACTCATCAGTGATGATGAACCAGTGCCTGCTGATGATGACCAACACGTCTCCCCTGATCTACCAGAGCCAAGTAAAAAGAATGGCAATCAAACAGAATAAAATTAGTAGCAGCACTAACTTGTGCTAGTTATTATGATGGTGGTCAATATTAATTCAAAGTAATGTTTCTCAGCATTATTTCGTATTAATATTGACTACCATAATAATTAAAATAAGTAACTAGTTTACTAGCGTGAGCTACTGCTGCTACTGATTTTATTTCAGCTTACCTGTTCAGTTTTATTGCCATTTCTTTTAAAATATTGTCTTTATAGATTTATATGTTGTTTGTCTTGATGTTCTTTTCTTCGTTTCTTTGTTTTACTAATATGACCCAATATATGTTTAGTGATACTTTAAATAATAGCATTGATTTCTGTATTGTGTTATATTTTTATGCTACTAACTGGTGTTAAAAATGTATCTCTACATTAATGAGCCAATGTATTATGGTGTGGGCTGCTGTGGGCCAGGAAGTCCAGGGACACTTTTTGGTCCCAGTCCGCCCCTGAATGACGAATGGAAAAAGCGCAGTCAAAGCCCGGGGATTCTCTCAGTGACAGCCAATAAAAGCATTTCTGCGGCTTTCCACGTGGTGTGGCGTTGCTTAAATAATAGTATAAAATCATCCAGACCCTGGTTTGAATCCCGCTCTGGGTGAAAATGTAATAAATGTGAATCCTTTGTTTTACACTTTTTGCTTATGATTATCATTAAATTAAGGCAACTGTATATATCGTGGCAGGGGGGCATTTTAGCGCATAACATTAGCACTGAGAATCAAACCCAGGCCTTCAGCATGGCAGGCGAATCATCTAACACTGAGCCACCAGTGCCCATGTATACTCAAAACGCATCAAAACAATAAAACAATAAGGCTAACATGTCATACATCTTTGTAGTCCTTTTGCATTACAATAATAATAATAAATTCAAAGAACTACTACTAATAATAATTATATATATATATATATATACACACACACAGTGGTGTGAAAAACTATTTGCCTCCTTCCTGATTTCAATAAGAAATTATTCTTTTGCATGTTTGTCACACAAAATGTTTCTGATCATCAAACACATTTAACTATTAATCAAAGATAACACAAGTAAACAGAAAATGCAGTTTTTAAATGATGGTTTTTATTATTTAGGGAGAAAAAAAATCCAAACCTACATGGCCCTGTGTAAAAGGAAATGGCCCCTGAACCTAATAACTGGTTGGGCCACCCTTAGCAGCAATAACTGCAATCAAGCATTTGCGATAACTTGCAACGAGTCTTTTACAGCGCTCTGGAGGAATTTTGGCCCAATCATCTTTGCAGAATTGTTGTAATTCAGCTTTATTTGAGGGTTTTTTAGCATGAACCGCCTTTTTAAGGTCATGCCACAACATCTCAATAGGATTCAGGTCAGGACTTTGACTAGGCCACTCCAAAGTCTTCATTTTGTTTTTCTTCAGCCATTCAGAGGTGGATTTGCTGGTGTGTTTTGGGTCATTGTCCTGCTGCAGCACCCAAGATCGCTTTAGCTTGAGTTGACGAACAGATGGCCAGACATTCTCCTTCAGGATTTTTTGGTAGACAGTAGAATTCATGGTTCCATCTATCACAGCCAGCCTTCCAGGTCCTTAAAGCAGCAAAACAACCCCAGACCATCACACTACCACCACCATATTTTACTGTTGGTATGATGTTCTTTTTCTGAAATGCTGTGTTACTTTTACGCCAGATGTAATGGGACACGCACCTTCCAAAAAGTTCAACTTTTGTCTCGTCGTTCCACAAGGTATTTTCCCAAAAGTCTTGGCAATCATAGAGATGTTTTTTAGCAAAATTGAGATGAGCCTTAATGTTCTTTTTGCTTAAAAGTGGTTTGCGCCTTGGAAATCTGCCATGCAGGCCGTTTTTGCCCAGTCTCTTTCTTATGGTGGAGTCGTGAACACTGACCTTAATTGAGGCAAGTGAGGCCTGCAGTGCTTTAAATGTTGTCCCGGGGTCTTTTGTGGCCTCTTGGATGAGTTGTCTCTGCGCTCTTGGGGTAATTTTGGTCGGCCGGCCACTCCTGGGAAGGTTTACCACTGTTCCACTGACACAGATTCATTGGCTTAGATGAAGCTGAAAAAGGCTTGCATTCGCAAGGCTCCCAGTCATATTCTTTAAAAGGTACATGAACCAAGCTCAGAATGTTACCCTTACATCTTGGTATAGCATGATTTATTCAAATATTCCGTTCCTCCAAAATAGGCCTGATCATCCAGTGCAGGTTTGACCTTTGACCCTGTTCTACAGGCTTTTTTCTTGAGTCTGTATTTAAAATGGACTGTTGTACAAAAGCTCATTGTAATAGGATTATTACATGACAGATTCTGCTCTTTACGAAAAGTCTGCTTTACGATGATATACAGATCTGGCCTTTAAAAACGCACGTTTTCGGAAAAGGGATCCCACGACTTGCCGCGAGTGCGCGCGGCAAGCTGTGAAAATGCCCGTTAATACCTGTAGGGGGCAGTCGTGTTTCAGTCTAAAGTACTGTGTGTCTACTGAAGCCGAAAAATGTTATGTCTCTTAGGCGCCCATTGACAGCAAGCGACAGAGCTCATAAACGTGTCAAGCTCAAACTGTTATGTATTTATTCATCATTTTCATTCAGAATTATTATTATTATTAGTAGTAGTTCTCCGAATTTATTATTATTATTATTGTAATGCACCCGCGCGATTGCAAAAGGACTACAAAGATGTATGACGTTAGCCTATAACAGTATTTATGCGCTTTAAACGCAGACGGGTGCTGGTGGCTCAGTGGTAGGTGATTCGCCCGCCATGCGGGAGACCCGGGTTCGATTCCCATCCAGTGCTCAATATGCTGGTGCCATTTGCTAAAATGCCATAGATATAGCCACTACATTATCAACTTATGCTTCAGTACTAAATGCATGTTTGAAACACATTAGCACTCACCTCACAGTTGCTATAATTTAATGATTATCATAAGCAAAAAGTGTAAAACAAAGGATTCACATTTATTACATTTTCACCCAGAGCGGGATTCGAACCAGGGTCTGGACGATTTTATAGGATATACGGATATTATACGGATATTATTTAAGCAACGCCACACCACGTGGAAAATCGGCAAAAATGCTTCAATTTCATTGGCTGTCACTGAGTTTCAGCTATTCACGACTGGCCCCCGCGGAACACAGAATCCCCGGGCTTTGACTGCGCTTTCTCCATTCGTTATTACAGGGGCGGACTGGGACCAAAAAGTGTCCCTGGACTTCCTGGCCCACAGCAGCCCACACCATAATACATTGGCTCATTAATGTAGAGATACATTTTTAACACCAGTTACTAGTATAAAAATATAACACAATACAGAAATCAATGCTATTTAAACATGTTATTTGAAGTATCACTGAACATATATTGGGTCAAAGAAACAAACAAAAAAAAGAACATCAAGACGAACAACATATAAATCTATAAAGACAATATTTTTTATTTTATTCTTTAATTATTATGGTAGTCAATATTAACACGAAATAATGCTGAGAAACATTATTTCAATTAATATCGACCACCATCATAATAACTAGCACAAGTTAGTGCTGCTACTAATTTTATTCTGTTTGATTGCCATTCTTTTTACTTGGCTCTGGTAGATCAGGGGAGACGTGTTGGTCATCATCAGCATGTATTATGATGTGGGATGTGGTGCGCTGCTGGGTCCAGCCTCACTGTCCCTGACCTGTTATAGGCAGAATCTGTTCATTTGAAGCATTTCACAGCATTTAATTAATAAAATTAATTTGCTCAGAAAATTCGCTGCATCGAGAAAGGATCAATATCTAAAAATTGCCCACGTGTGTGGACAAAGAATACAAAAGTGTATAATCTTTAATAAAGTTAATCTATTACAATGTTGTTTTCAATGCTGAAGCAAACATGATCTAGTTTTAGTCTATTCATTGAATACAACGCGACAGCGCGCTCCGAGGTGAAGCGCACCCACAGTTACTGTAATCCCCCATCTCACCTTTACTACAGGTGTGAAGTCATCAAACCGGTTTCGCTGCTGGGGGAATTCACAGAATTGGGGGTTTTAAAACAAATTAACAAGACCGAGCAGAGTTCAGACTTCAGTTTGGTTGGTTAGAAGTGGCGCTGACGTGGGGCGGGAGGGAGTCTCGCCCGCGGAGCAATTCAGTGTAGAACCGCCACTGCCTATTTTCCACCACATCACGTACTTCCCTGATCTCCATCTCCGCGCTTTGCTTTTATAATGTGGAGCAAGCCCGAGATCATATTAACGTAGCATTCATCATTCAAAGTTATTCATATCAGTGTATAGTAAGTGTGATTTGAAAAGTGCTATAACTCCACCTGCTACAGTTTCAGCCCAGTGGAACAATCTGACTACGCGTGAAGTGCCATGAAAAAGTATTTGCCCCTTCCTATTTTTTTTCCTTGCATATTTGTCACACTTGTATAGGTGGAATTTTACCTAAACACTTTAGGTGAGAACGTATAGGTTAATATGTATAGGTGAGAACAGCTGATTCACACTTGGGGAGAGTGAATAATTTGCATTTGAATGTTGTCAGGCATTGTAAGCACACGCAGTGACACTAAAAGAACAATAGGATTAATAGGAATAGGAGGCACTAAAGAGAAGGATTTAAATTTAGACTATAAAAAAATTAATCTGCATTTATTTTTAGGCGTGCCAGCTGCCACTTTTTAGTCTTATAATGCCCACATGACATGCTGGTACAGAGCTGGACATAGCTCATCCATGCCAATGATCCCGGGTTTTCACCCTGCGCTATAAAATACGAGTACGACGGCCATCCGCGGACAGCAGCTCCTGCCTCCGTCCGCTCGCGCTTGCTCTTCTTTGAAGTCTCTGGGGCGCGTTCCAATTGCCCCGCTTGCATGCCGCACTTCCGCGTTGTGTGCGCGCGTCTCTCGCATATCTGAAGGAGAGGTCGCCTAACTAGTGAGCGAGGAGCGATATTGATTTGGGCGCACGCCGTGACAGGCTGAAAAAAAACTATTGTCCTTAACAGATGAGGACTCTGATTAATGTGCAAAAACTATATAATAAAACTATATAAGACTAAATGCCTTTATAAGACTCAACTTTTATTTAAGCGCACTCACAATAACGAAAAAACGTGATTTTATAAATGTTTGAAAGCAAATAAGGTGCGCTGTTCTGTATTGTTTTTGGTGAACTTGAGCGCATCAGAAAATGAACGCAAACGTTTTTTAAATGGTCAGAGTCAGTCTGCTTGCTGTTTTCCCGATGCGTTTATAATCATTAGTCTACTTCTGCCGGTGCGCTCTGGAAAACTCCATGCATGCGGCTGAGCGCTGATTAAAACTATGGATTAAATTAAAGAGGAGAATCACGATGCCGAATTAAAGTCCTGAGCCCAAACCTCATTTAAATTAAATTAACAAATACTATAAGTAAAAAAAAAAAACAATAGCCCACGTTTAGAAACCGTTTATAAATTCTTTCCGACATGAGTTGGCCCGGTGTTATGCGCAGAGCGCCGGGAGATTTCCTGAAGCTCCGAAATCACTGGGGCATTTTTTCTAAATAGATGCTTTAATAACTGATGGAGGTTTTGCGCTGTATATACACGCAGTTTTGAGGGGTTTAAAACGAATTAGTCCGAGCAGACCTACATGAAAGGTGAGAAGTGAGTAACTGCGTGCGCTGTCGCGGTGTATATACTGTACAACACACGTTTATCAACCTTTTGATAAAAACGCTGCCTTTTGTAAAGTGAAAGTACTTTACAAAAGACAAACTGCTTTATTTCAGTCATGAATTCACAATCACATCACATTCCAGCTATTATTTCCAGCCGTGGTTAAATAATGTATGAAATAATTATTAAATGCTGGACACAAACAGCAAATATGATAATTATTATAAAAAGCCCGAAAAAGTTTGTGGTCATAAGATAATATTTACTTAATAATATAATATATATATAGTTCATTCATGTTTTCTGATGATGTCGACACATTTTTTACGTTTTAAATAAGATTCACGAATCAGAACATTTGCATAGTTAAGACTATCAGCCTACTATCAGGAAATTAAATTAATTTCAACACCATGTAAACCGAGACATTGCCATGTCTTTCACTGTTTTGTCCCTGTTAAAACATTACAAAAAATATATAAGAAACTTATTAAGAATTTTAAAGCACGAATTTGGGCATCTCATTTCATCATTATGAAAATAATATGAAGCACATATACACGCATTTATCATGAAAGATCTGTTGTAAAGCAAAATAAAATTCATGTTTGCTTCAGCATTGGGAACAATATTGTTTTAGACTAAGTAATTATACACAATTCTTCGTTGTACAGTACTTGGTCCGGCGTTTAAATAAAGTCCTTCCATGCGCCATCTGGCGGATATTCAGTGAAGCACAACACATTTATTTAAATTCCCGAATGTTGCTTACGGCAAGTCGCGGCGCGCCGCGCGCTAAATTGAGGCATCCCGCGGGAAAACACGCGCAGTCTTAATGACCACATCTGTACAGCATGTTAAAAGACACCCATAGGTGCAGATGCTGAAGAATGATTCATAAAACAGTGGTCGACCTCAATAACTTATATTGGGTTACCTCATATTAACAGCACCTTGGATTAGAGCCATTATGATGCCAATACAGATCATGGGTAGCAGATGCATCTCAACAGTAACTGTTTGAAGGAGATATACATATTTTGGACACCTGCGGCATAGCTTTACAATGTAGAAATAATCAGAAATGACCATGGAGATAGGAAGTGATCCCAAACTTGAGTGTAGCGCATACTTTTCTACCACACATCAGTAATAACAAAAACTCAGTTGTGTCAATATGTGTCATGATCTGGCTGCTTGTGTCGGCATGTGCGTGGCATAAATGCAGAGGCCTAGATGAGTAGTTCAAGATAGTCTCTTTATTGTTATATTAAAGTACAACTTTCTAGAGTACTATAAATAAACTGTAATATAATCACTCTTCCGAAAACAACCATAATATTCACAACTAATGCTACACGCAGGGCTCAACTTAAACTGATCTTTATACTCAATCTAACTCATTAGTCGCCTCGGCTCAGGTGAGAGTTCCCAACACCTGACCGAGGTCATCCTGGGATATGTAGTTCCTTAAGCTAACTAAAACACAACCAAAATACAAAACAAGTCTGGGCGTTTGTCGCCCTCTAGGGGATAACACTTACAATATTAACTTTTATTCAACAAAAGACCTTATAGGTCTCATAAAACAAAGCACAAAACATTCCTGCCAAATTACCATTTATGCCCCCCCTTCTTCTGCATTCTGTTCTTTTAAAAACCTCCTACAGTCTGCTGCTGGTCCTTCTTCATCCTCTGTTCTCTTTTTCTTCAAAACCTTATAATTGACAATATGTTTGACCTCTTTGGTAAAACATATTTTATTTTGTGTCTGTACAGTATGTGTGTGGGTACAGTGTGCGTGTAAAGCAAAAGAAAGTCCTATTAGAGACTTTAAAAATCCATTATCTCTCTCTGCTCAAGGCTCAGCCTGCTCTGTGTGTCTGTGTGCGCACGTCATTGGACACCGTGCCACACACACACACACACAGGCCTCTCCTACCTTCGCCTTCACAGATACACACACACACTCTCTGCTCTACACAGGAACACTGCTCTGTCGCGATTCTTTTCAAAGGTAAAGTGCAGGTTAATTAGTTTACAGCAGTGATTCCGTTAGTGTGTCCCTCAATTGAGTGTCGAGAAATTGATTGTTTATTTTTTCGAGAAAACGTCTCGGGTTACTTTGCTGTAACCCTGTTCCCTGAAAAGGCGGGAACGAGATGCTGCGTGAAAAATGCAATGGGAACATCTTTTCGAGTTGCCGGTTGTGAAGCATGTGTGTATCAAACACGACAAATTTTGGCTTATATAACCTTGGTCGGGTGACGTCATCTGATGAGACGCACCTGCAGGTTATAAATAGGAGTGAACCAGAAACATTCCTCAGATCAATTTTGTCTGAAAGGACATCCAGTCACGCAGGCAGTGCGGCATTGGAGCGCAGCATCTCGTTCCCGCCTTTTCAGGGAACAGGATTACAGCAAAGTAACCCTAGACGTTCCCTTTCACAGGCTCCACTCGATGCTGCGTTAAAACGCTATGGGAACAAGAACACCAACGCCGGCGCACTGCAGGTGTCTGGACCCAAAGGTTATGTAGCATGTGTGCACAAGGCCGAGGAGGTCTCAGAGCTATATTTGGGAGGCCGACTCGAGAACCCGAGCGCCCGAAGAGGCATGAACATCCAGACTATAAAATCTAACAAATGTGTGCAGAGAGGACCAACCCGCCGCGTCACACACTGGCTGCAGGGGAATACCTCTTGCTAGCACAATGGATGAGGCGATCCCCCTGGTTGAGTGAGCCCTGACTCCTAGAGGCGAAGTAACCCCACGCGCTTTATAGGAGAGGGCAATAGCATCTCTCACACAGTGTGACAAGGTCTGTGTAGTGGCGGCAACCCCCCGGTTGCAGCCCCCATAGCATATAAAAAAGCTGCTCCGATTTCCGCCACTGGCTGGTGTGGTGGACGTAGATCTGAAGAGCAAGTACTGGACACAGTAGGTGAAGTTTCTTCTGCTCCGAAGCTGTAAAAGGCGGAGGACAGAAGGCTTTAAGAACAACAGGGTGCATGGTTGAGAATGGAACTTTCGGAAGATGCGAATGCGAGGGTGAAGATGCAGAATGGCTTTGTCCAGCCCAGGGACAAAGTCTAGGCAGGATGGGGAGACTGACAAGGCGTGCAGATCTCCAATCCTCTTCAAAGAGGTAATGGCCGTGAGAAAAACCATTTTAAGGGTCAGAAACCTGAGAGGCGCTGACTCTAGTGGTTCGAATGGGGTGTCAATTAGACCTTCAAGCATGAAAGATAAATCCCACGAAGGGACCGTGGCTCTAGTGGGTGGCCTCAACCGTTCAGCTCCACAAATGAAACGGGCAACTAACGGGTGTTTTCCCACAGTAACCCCATTAAACAGAACATGGCAAGCTGAGATAGCAGCTACGTACATCCTGAGAGTACTAGGGCATAAGCTCGAGGACAGCTTTTCCTGCAGGAACTTTAGCACTGAAACAATTCGTCTACCTGCCTCGTCATGCACCAATTTTCAAATATATTCAATTTGAGAGCATACGCTATTCGAATGGAGGGGGCCCTAGCATTTAGAATAGTGTCAATTATGCTGGCTGGAAGACCAACTTGACTTAGTTGGTCCCGTTCAGGGGGCAAACGTGAAGGTTCCAAAGCTCGGGCCGGGGATGAAATATTTTCCCCTGCGCCTAAGACAGAAGGTCCCTCCTCACTGGAATCACCCATGGTGAGCCGTCAAGGAGAGATATTAGATCCAAGAACCACACTCGGCCAACAGGGCGCTATCAGTAAGAGGCGCAAACGATGTTGGGAGGCAAAGAGGTCCACCTCTGCTGCAAAGAATCTTTTCCAGATCTGACTGACTACTTCGGGGTGGAGCCTCCATTCCCCGTGTGTCACAGCTTGCCTGGACAGTAAGTTTGCTTTCACATTCATATGCCCAGGAATGTAAATCGCCCTGAGGGACAGGAACTTGTCCTGTGCCCAAAGCAGAACCTGGTGCACTAGCTTGTTCAAGTGGCGCGAGCGCAGTCCGCCCTGGCGATTTATGTAGGAGACTACCTATGTGCTGTCCACCCGCACTAGAACATGGTAGCCTCTCAACTGCTGGAGGAAGTGCTGTAGGGCCAAAAATAGAGCCATCATTTCGAGGCAATTGATGTGCCATGCGAGAAGATGGTCTCTCCAGCTGCCTTGGGCTGGACGGCCATCCCAGACCGCACCCCAGCCGGTAAGGGAAGCATCTCTCGTTAGCGTTTTGCGACGACAAGACGGACCTAAAGTGGGACCTAAAGTCAGAAACCGGGGTCTGAACCACATAGAAAGGGTACGAAGTCCTTTCGCGTAACCCTTATTTGCCTTCGGGGATTGGCTCTTGCATGAAATCCCCTGGCTTTTAGCCACAACTGAAAAGCTCTCATGTGCAAAAGGCCCAAAGTTATCACTGTGGACGCAGCTGCCATGAGGCCTAAACACTTTTGAAAGTGATGTAAAGTCACTTTCTTGTCTAGCCTGATTTCTTTCAGGGTGTTAAGAATGGATTTGATGCGAGCGGGAGACAGTTGTGCCCGCATAATGATCGAGTTCCATTTGACAACCAAGTATGTTGTCCTCTGAGCTGGAAAGAGAACGCTTTTTGTAGCGTTGAGTCTAAATCCTAGCAAATGGAGATGAGCTAGGACGACATCCCGATGTCGAAGCGCTAGCTCCTGAAACTGGGCCAGGATCAGCCAGTTGTCTATGTAATTTAGAATACGGATGCCCTGGAGTCGCAAGGGAGCCAGGACTGCATCAATACATTTTGTGTATGTGCGGGGTGATAGAGCTAGACCAAATGGGAGGACCCGATACTGGTAAGCTTTGCCCCTGAAAGCGAACTTCAGGAACTTCCTGTGTTGTGGCAAAATTTCTATGTGAAAGTATGCGTCCTTCAGATCAATTGTCACAAACCAATCCTTTGGTTTGATCTGTGAGACAATAATTTTGACAGTCAACATTTTAAATCTGTACTTTTTGAGATAGTGGTTTAACCCGCGAAGATCTAGGATTGCACGCAGCCTACCGTTTTTCATGGAGACCAAGAAATAACGACTGTAGTAGCCTGACTTTATGTCTGGAGGGGGAACCTGTTCTATGGCCTCTTTCTCCTGGAGTTCGAGCTTCAGCAGATGCGCCCTTTTCACTGTGCCACTTAAATCCTTCAGCAGATCAGCCTGGTACGCCTGCAAGACCGCCATGGTGTGCAGAGAAGCGCCGGCCTGACCCACTGCTTGGAACGCCTTTCCCATAAGGGTAGAAGAAGTTCTACGCGGCTTAAAGGGGAGTGTTGGCTTTTTTAGTGAGGATGATGTCCCTGGAGAGAGATAGCCCACGAGCGTCTTTTCTATGCCTCGTGCCTTTGCATCAACGATATTCGCATAAAACGAAGTCGATGGTACAAAGATACAGGCTGAATATTGCTTACTCCAAGAACGAGTTAATTCGTTGTGAAGGTCGCCAAAAAAGGGGCGAGAGCGGCGTTGTGGATCCATCTCCTGGCCACCCGACAGGAATTTGTCATCCAGTTTTAAACGTTTGGGATGGGCTTGCTCATGTGGCCAGTCAATGTGCAGGCGCTCAACTGCACGCGTTATGACTTCAAGCAGCTCCTCATACTCTCCATCTTCCTTAGAGGAGTATTCTGAGGTAGCTATTTCCATTTTCATGGAAGCAAAAGAACGAGTCTCTTCTACACACTCCCGAGAAGCACCAGAGTGCGCTTGTGAAGTGGAAGGAAAGACTTTGCGATCGGAGGAGAGGGCGAGAGAAAAAAGGGGGGACCCCGTCTCGCGCACCTCGGACAGGTCGACTTGCAACCCCCAGGTTTGCAGCGCGGCTCTTGGTTCCCTAAAGAACGCAAGCCGCGCGCGAAGCACTTTCATGGGAAGAAGATCACAGTGTTCACAGTCTTCTTGGAGCCCTTGGAGAGCGCGCTTTTTACCCAAACATTCAAAACAGAAAGTGTGGAGATCGCCCTCCGAAAGACAGTTTTCACAAGGAGGGGGGCATCTCACTCTAAACTCCGCCATTATATCGGTGAGTTAAACACTTTCTTTGCTTTTTAATTGCTGTTTTAGTTTGTTACAACACACGCGCACAATGCGGTCATGAAGACAAAAGATCTAAAGAATGTTTCCGGTTCACTCCTATTTATAACCTGCAGGTGCATCTCATCAGATGATGTCACCCGACCGAGGTTATATAAGCCAAAATTTGTCGTGTTTGATACACACATGCTTCACAACCGGCAACACGAAAAGATGTTCTCATAGCGTTTTCACGCAGCATCGAGTGTAGCCTTTGAAAGGGAACAGTGTTTTTCTATTGTGTGTGCACGTGCTTGTAAAAAAAGTGGAGGAAGGGTGTGTAAGATGAGAAGGGGGAGAGGGGAGCTTAATTTAGAGTCACACACAAACACACACAGTCTTATACTTTTTTTTAAAGGTAAAGTGCAGGTTAATTTGTTTGACCTGTGGAACGAATAATTTGAGTTTCCATTATTTCCATATTTCCATTATTTATTTTATAAAATTCAATTTGGTTTAGAAGTGTTTTGGAATATGAACCGCTTCTGGAACGAATTATGTCCGTAATCCAAGGTTCCACTGTACAAATAAATTAATATATATTAAGTTTTTAAATTGTTAAATGGAAGCATAACTCTCTGACGTGTTTTGCGGTTTTATGAAAAAAAAAAAATGGTACATGAACCCATTGGATGGTGTGTAGAACATCAGGATTTTGCCAAGTTAAACAAAGGCAATAGTTGGTATGGACTGTAAAGGCAGTTGACCTGGAAAGAGTCAAGTGTTATTTAATCCAAAAATGTTACAGAGCATTCGTAATAAAAAGTAACAACAATATTGATACTCCATTATTATCACCATATTTTATTTACCTTTTTCATAAATTTAGACCTTCTTTATGAAGGTCTAAATTTGTTGGTTTTGGAAAAAAACCAAGAGAAGAGAAGTCACTATTGAAATGAACTCGCTACAGTATATAAAACACTAGTCTGTATACATTCACTATGCATTAGACACAGTATTAAAGGCTCAGGTTTTCATTCCCTATAAATGAAGTCATTCATTAAGGTGATAAGTAGAGATGATGATTTCTTTCTTTATCTGTAGTGTGCAGTAAATACATTAAAACAAACAAAAAACAGTTCAACATTTAAATACACTTTTAGTTTTTCAGTGATTAGTTATATGTGAAACAGAGATGAAGATGTGGTTCATTAAAGAAGGCTTTAATGAATATTGATGAGTTTACACCTCACAGGCTTGCAGTTTAATAATTTGAGGAGTTTCTCCTTTGCAACGTCGCACCCCAACCTCGCACTCCGTTACCGTGGACACCTCAGAGTCTTTAGTAACACGTACACATATGTTGATCCAGCGAGATGATGCAACACACTCGTCCAAAGTTTTGCAGTGACACATGTTTGTTTGTTCTGTTGATCAGAGTGAAAAAGTTAATCAACTTTGACTGACTAATTTTCTGATGTCTTCACTAGAGAAACATAATTAAATTCTCCCACTTTTTTATGAAGGAGGAGGAAATACTTTGTAGAGCAGAATGGTGCTTTATTTAAAAAGTTTGAAATTTAACTGCTAAATTTAGACAAAACATTCAACCAATTTTACCATCACACGTAGTCCAGAGAGAGCACTGAGGACACACTGCAGGGTCAGACCCTGGCCACTGGCAGGCGCTGTGTTCAGCTACTGTAAGCTGGTGACCCAAACACTGCAGAGCTCGAGCTTTACACACACTCTGTCTGCTGAACAGACTTCGCACTTTATTGTTTACACACACCTCAAGGGATGGCCTGATGAGACAGAGACATAAGACACAATGTACAGTATAGAAATATAAATACATATATGCATGCAGGATGTTATTTCAATGCTGAGATGAAAAATAATGATAAGATAAATAACAACATAACAAGAGTAATCATTTATGCTTAGATTATTAGCAGTATTCTGGTTAGGTCTCTTGTTAAGTGCAACTCGTACCATTTATGCCATTACACATACTGCAGGGTTAACTAGTCAGTGACTAAACCAAATCACCTTAGTGAGTGAAAAGTCCAGCCATTGAGCAGGGTGGCTATACAAGACAACAGCCATGTGAACATTCGCCATGAAGAGCATTCAGGGCATCCCTGCAATAGAGTACAGCATGGCCATTCACTGCATGAGAACTTTCTAACCCTTGAAACAGCCCTGTTTAGAAAAGCACTGCTCACCCTGTGAGTACAAAAGGCCTGCAATAGATGGGCTAAACAAAGCATGTCACAGTAACCAGACCAGTCTGCTATGCCTGGTGGATGGCTGACTCTAGAGGAATGAATAACAAGAAGAGGAACCACATACATCCCATGGTATAGATGTCTCTAATATAGAGATTTCACCTCAAAGTGATGATATCACAGATCATCACCTCCCTATATATACTCTACCCGTAGAACAGATTAGCTGTGTCTCCCCACGTTATCGATTTGTTAGAAATATGAATCCGACTACTAAAGACAGATTCACAAGTAATCTGCTGGATCTGTCCCAATTACTTATTAGACCCCTAAATGCAGACGATCTAGATGAAGTGACTAGCAGCATGGGCACTATTTTTACCAGTACATTAGACACTGTTGTTCCCATCAGATTAAAAAAAGTCAGAGATAAAACACTTGCTCCTTGGTACAATAGTCATACTCGCGCCCTAAAGAGAGCAACCCGTAACCTTGAGCGAAAATGGAGGAAAACTAAATTAGAAGTTTTTCGAATTGCGTTTAAAGACAGTATGTGCAGCTATAGACAGGCTCCAAAAACTGCTAGGACCGAGCATCTTAGCCAACTGATAGCAAGAAACCAAAACAATCCCAAGTTCTTATTTAGTACAGTGGCTCGCCTAACAAAACCTAAGATGCCTGCAGAGAGTACTCCACAACATTTTAGTATTCCCAACCAGATTTTTAAAAGAAGTGATGCATACAGTTGGAGAGCCACTTCTAAACATTATTAATTCCTCATTATATCTAGGTCACGTCCCTAAACCTTTCAAGTTGGCAGTTATTAAGCCGCTTCTTAAAAAATCTAAACTGCACTAGTTAAGATTGCAAACGACTTGTTTTTATCTTCAGACCAAGGCTGCATCTCAATACTAGTCTTACTTGATCTTAGTGCTGCATTCGACACTATAGATCATAATATTCTTATAGATCGCTTATAAAATCACATAGGTATTCAGGGACAGGCATTAAAATGGTTTAGATCATACCTGTCTGATCGATACCATTTTGTAGATCTAAATGGAGAACTGTCTGGTGTAATGCCAGTGAAATATGGGGTCCCACAAGGGTCAGTTTTAGGACCTCTCCTGTTCTCAATTTACATGCTTCCCTTGGGTAACATCATTAGAAGACATGGGATTAGTTTCCATTGTTATGCTGATGATACCCAATTATATATCTCAACAAAACCAGATGAAATACCTAAGTTGTCTAGACTAACCGAGTGTGTCCAGGACATAAAAGATTGGATGACCAATAACTTTTTATTACTGAACTCAGACAAGACAGAGATATTACTCATCGGCCCAAAAACCAGCACACAACAGCTTTCACAATTCAGCCTGCGTTTAGAAGGATATACTGTTACTACTAGCTCAACAGTAAAAGACCTGGGCGTGATATTAGACAGTAACTTGTCTTTTGAAAATCATATTTCCAATATCACAAAAACAGCCTTTTTCCATCTTAGAAATATTGCCAAACTTAGGAGTATCCTATCCGTATCTGATGCAGAAAAGCTAGTTCATGCATTCATGACCTCCAGACTGGACTATTGTAATGCATTACTAGTTCTCCTGCATCCTCAATAAACAAGCTACAGTTAGTCCAAAATGCAGCCGCCAGGGTTCTCACCAGATCCAGAAAATATGATCATATAACCCCAATATTATCATCCCTGCACTGGCTACCTGTTCAGTTTAGAATTAATTACAAAATAGTACTACTTACATACAAGGCTTTAAATGGTTTAGCTCCCACATACCTAACCAGTCTTCTGATACGCTATAATCCACCACGTCCCTTAAGATCACAAAACTCCGGACTTCTGGTAATTCCCAGGATTTCAAAATCTACAAAAGGGGGCAGGGCTTTTCCATATTTAGCTCCAAAACTTTGGAATAGCCTTCCAGACAGTGTTCGGGGCTCAGACACAGTTTCCCAGTTTAAAAGTAGACTCAAGACGCATCTCTTTAATCTGGCATACGCGTAACTCATCCCATAACTTCATACTTCAGTACACCTATCCTGAATGTTAACTACGCTAATTCTCTCCATCTGTTCTGGACTTTTCTACCCATCCTGAGGCATCCAGAGAAGGACCAGCTCCGGGCTGGATTCTGCTTTATGATGGTTGGAGCTACACATCCTGCTCCTGTGCTCCCAGTGATCCAGACCCCATCTGCCCTCTGCACCTACTGACTCCCTGTGCTGAACTGGACTTCATGTTAATTTAAAGAATATCTGTTATATTGTACTTTTAGCTTCATAACACACATGATGTTATATCATCTCTATGTTATCACCCAGATGAGGATGGGTTCCCTGTTGAGTCTGGTTCCTCTCAAGGTTTCTTCCTATTGCCATCTCAGGGAGTTTTTCCTTGCCACTGTCGCCGTCACCCTTGGCTTCTCATCAGAGACATTTCATTCATTCATCTCGTTATTATCTAGACATTAGACTTTAATCATTTGAAAAGCTTCTACAAATTGATAAAAGATCCAAATGCTCCTGTGGTGCAAGAGCAACACAACCATTCTTGCTGAAAAGGAGCAGCACTTTAAATCATGGCACTTGCAGGAGTTGATGAATAGGTCCAAAACCATCAATGAGAACACCCTGAGTAGAGTGTGTGCTCTTCCAATTCCAGAAGAGATAAATAACTCCCTACACAAGCTCATGTTGATAAAATTCTCAGAAACTTAAAATCCAGCAAATTGCTCAGGCCTGGTTGTTGAGATTTACAAACACTTTGGTGACTTACGATTATATTTATGGAATTTGACAGATGCTTTTATCCAGAGTGACTTTTGATAGTGCTGAGAAGTCTGTATTAGTATACGTATGTTGATAGTGATTTAATGGGATACTGACTAGGAGAACCACGAGTATAAAACCTCTGTTGAAGAGGTTGTCTCTGCTCAGTGAGACTCAGCCAGGACTCTGAGACTTTAGCTGTTCAGCCACTTAGATGAGGTTCATGCTACCATCTAGATGCCAGGAACAGAAAAGAGCCTTGATCCATGCCCTCCTTGTACCCTGAAAGGTAGAGGGACCAGTCAAGCAATGCTACTGGCCAGTGGCGGCTGGCCCATAGGGGGCGCTGGGGCACCGCCCTCCCTGATAAGAGGGGCTTAAAATGTAAAATATATTTTTACAAATTAAGTTTTTAAATTCGGTTTACCCACCAGTATGTGCCTACATGCGATATGAATAACATATACAACATTTCCCACCTAGTGACATTCATTCACCAGTGAATTTACACAGACAGACTTGTATCGTTCCTGTCATGGGGCGCTGAGAAAAAGCGCCCCTGAGTGCAGCCAAATAGCCCGCCATGTACTGTTGCTAGGGTAAATTAATAAAAATGCGGCCAATCAGTTTCTCAGAATTTTATGGTCTTGGGGCGCTGGAAATTCTGCCCCAAGCAGCAGAAAATACCGCGAGATTTAAGTTTTTTTTTTTCTTTTGAGGCGCGGTCAATCAGAGAGAGGCGCGGTCAATCAGAGAGAGGCGCGGTCAATCAGAGTAATGATGGCGAACATAACGAGCAGTTTCCACCAAATTCGGTGAGATCCTTATTAATATACCCGTTTTAGACTGTTGTGTTAAATTGCATTTTTAAAACTGTTTTTCTTTGTGTGAACCACTTTGAGATGCAACTTTGCTTGAAAGGTGATCCAGCTGATCATACCCTTTGATGTTGATTATTGTATTTGATACTCTCTTAAGCATGCATGGCGTATTATACCATGGAAATTTGTTCATTTACTTTATCTGTGAAACTGGTGATTTTGAGGAGGAGATTAAATCATTACTCTTAATTGTAATCATCGTCTGACTGTTGATTTTAATTCTTATATTGGACTAAGCAAAGAAATATTTTGTCACATCAGCCCCACCAGGAAAAATTTTCACCAGCCGCCACTGCTACTGGCATCAGACTTACTAACATCCTGTTTCCACCAGCTGTTCTTAAAGCTGTGTGCAGCTGCAGAACTACAGCAATACTTTAATGATTCACTAAATGTGACTATAGGCACTAATGAGACAGGAGAGATCGAAGTAACTATTGTAATTACACACAGCGTAAGGTGCGCCAAAAGCGGTGCACACCTAACAAGGGGACGGGCCCGGAACTCACCTGGGCTGGATGTGGATCAACACTATCACCACCCAGCGTCTGAGTTAAGAGTAAAAGATCAGGTAGTTTTTCTCTAAGCTCTAACTTACGCATGTCCGGTTCTCTTAGTCTTGGGTGTGCCAGACCCGTTACAAGAGTTTAAAGTGTAAGTAAGTGTGTGTGTGTGTGTGTGTGTGTGTGTGTGTTTGTGTGTGTGTGTGTGTGTGTGTGTGTGATATCATACTCGCACTGATAGGGAACTTTACAAACACATTTGTTTTCTGCCTTGTTCTCCCACGGCTCACACTGCAATCGAGTTGGAGGTTCAGTCACTACTGGAAAAAGTAAACAAGCACACACACACACACACACACACACACACACACACACACACACACACATAAATCAAACTCATTATCCACAGGTTACAAGGTGGTACGAGGTACCATAAATTACGAGGTGATATCAAGAGTGTCTGACCCCTGGGGACAAATTCTCGATACACAATGTCACAACAGTCACAGAAGACAATGAGCACTTGGTCAAGCTGTGGACCTTTTACGGTCATGGAAATGATACATGTTTGCACTGTTTAAATGTTTTACTGCAGAGACTCATCACTGTACTGTTACTGTACACTGTACAATTAAGCCATGTTTGATTTCTGCTTACTTTTGGCTAAAATAAACTCCACCTTTCTTACTTGCAGTTGCGTCCACTTGATGATGTTCCTGACAGATCCTCGTTTATGGTTGTATAGTTCTCTTGTGTCTTTAGTTTAAAGTAGTTCTGTGTGTTCATGGTTAAATCTGCAGCAGGCTTGTTTACTTTGTGGATTCGCAGTGTTTCATCCCGTGTTAAACCCGATTCATTGATTTGTGATTCTGATGTTTGCTCTCCTGGTTGTAACTTTAAACTCACACACTAGTGTTTAAACAGGATTGGGTCGGTTCAGTTTTATTTTATTTATATAGTGCTTTTATACAGTTTTAAATCCAGAACCCTGGTGTTTTATTTGTTACCGGTAGCACATTTGGTGTTTTTGGGTTCAGGTGACCAGGACAGTCCTGCGTTACACAGAATCTCCTCCGGGCCGATTCTCTCTCTCCCGTCTGCACACTTCAGCATCACAGACTCTCCGATCTTATAACTCGTTTTCCACAGACTGGGACTCACACCGAGGGAGAGGGCAGGAGGATCACATGTCGTACCTGACAGGAAAAAAATAATAACAGTAACTCTGTGTTTTTACATTTTCATTCCTCAAACGAGAATTTATTTTTATTTTTAAGCAGAATTTGGTGTGACTGAAGCAGTACGTTTGCACTCCATTGTGGATTTCCTCCAGGTTTCATCCTCTGTACATTCAGCGATGGGATCTCCAACCAGGTGATAACCATCAATGCACGAATACTCGATTCTATTCCCAATGATATAAAAGTCCCTGGGGTCCTGCAGTGTGAAAAAGAAAAAGACAATTAACAAAAACACTAAACATCTGCAGTGCTGTGTGATGAATTCATCTAATGTTTATTTACACCTGACAATCAGAGACAACAGAGTTTTCTGCAATTTTTCTTAAACTTAAAGTCATAACCCATCATTCTAAAAGATTTTTTTTTTAAGGTAAATAGTGCTTCTAACAAGTTCTAAAAAACAAATATACAGAGACATTGCATGTAATTCTAAGTGATGATTAATAATCAAAGTCATTTCTTCTGGTGGTGATGGTGAAGGTGACGGTCTCTCACCAGTACAAAGCCGTTGTGTAGAGCAGGAGGATTTTTGCAGCTCTTTTTTTTCTCCAGACTCTGATCGAAGCAGTGAGGCTGAATCGTCCTGAAAATTAACTACGGCTCATTCGTTCGTCATAATGAGGACCTGAGTTTAAGCAAATCTTTAACGAAACTATAAACTTATTGAATATTTTGTTTACATGCCATTTGCTTGTTTATATTGTGTCGTTTAAATTTTTACTTATAAAAATGCTTTTGATGATTATCAGTGGAACGTTTAATATGATTAGCCAATAAATAAGAAAATATTATATGACACATTACATGCATTAGTCACACTGTTTCTATTATTTAGACATTTCCTGTGCCTTAAAATAAGCTGATCAGTCACACTTCAGAAAGTGTCATGTGCTGGAAATAAATGTAGTCTGTAAAAATAATCTGGTGTTTTGTGATATGAGAGTGCAATAAACAAAACAAAACAAAACAAAACATTATTAATAACCTGTTTTTTTATCAAATAAAGTTTTCTTTTTGCTGCTTGCTAGAAATTAATGCCAACAGCAGAATGATCTGGGACTGGAACAGACACGTTTATACCTGCAGTGATGAATGTAAAGAGCACAATAATGTAAATAAAGATGTAGGAGTGTGACGGTGTGATGATCACCGGAGGTATTCCAGCTCCTGCTCCTCCTCACAGATGCTCGGTTCCTCTCCGTTCCCCACACACTGTTTCCCGTTCCGTGGTTCAGGACGTGTGCAGGATCGAGTCCGACTGCGACGACCTGCGGAACAGGAGCTCCACTCGGACCAGCAGGACCAACCTCCATCGATCACACCTACACACACACACACACACACATCTGGTTTAATACCAATCCTTACTCTGTTTGTGTGTGTGTGTGTGTGTGTGTGTGTCATACCTGCTTGTTCATTCACCGGTGCTCCAGACTCACACGCAGATCCCTCCGTTCCCAGTTTACACACACACGCACACACTCCGTCCTTCAGCACAACAAGGCCGTTATTCTTGCAGGGGCTGCAGTGACACGAGTCTCTCTCCCGCAGGTACGCTTCTGTCGCTCGCTTCAGGTAGAGCTTCTTCACTTCAGAACACGACACCTCCTTCACCAACCCATACACCGGCTGGGTCTGATTAAAACATCATCATCATCATCATCATCATAGACGAAGAAGGCAGTGGAGGATCTTCAGCATTAGTTATATAGTCTATCACAGAATTCTACACTGTATTACAGTAACACACATTTATATTTTATAACCTTGAAGTTGATGAGAACAGGAAAGTTCTTCACAGACCCGGCCCACTTAGAGAACGCGTTTAAGTTCTCTGCTGCTCTATTAACGTCCAGTGTGTTGAGTACGGCGATGTATCCCGTGTCTCCTCCCATGGTGTTCACACGCTTCAGGTTCTTTAGGCTGTCGCTCTCTGGTTTAAATGACACGAGTCGGATCATTTTATCAAAAACATTCACATTATTAAATAAAACTTATTTTCACAATGCAGCCATTCTGTGAGTTTATTTTAATATAAGATTAATAATGTAAAGTCCCATGAGGTATTTATTATGTGACTGGTGTTTAAATTTAAAAGCTTATTTTAATTGTGTTATAAATATGATTTACAACATAAAATGTAAAATGTGACACTAGTGGAAATTTTAAGATTTTTATTATTAATATGTAACAATATTATTAATGTTAATATTCATTAGCATGATTTAATAGTAGTAAAGTAGAGTAGGAGCTATTATCGATTTAGTAACTTAAAAGAACTTAATAATATTATCTTTAATTAGTAGTTTAAAATTGACCAGTTTAATAGATTTGTGTGGAGGAGCTGGGTTAAATCTTAAACATTAATATTTATGATTATTTAATTTTGGAGAATTAAGCTTAATTAGTTTAACTGAAACTTAAGCAATTTAAAAATACATATAAAATTAATCAAAATTTGTATATAAACTCTAAATTAAATAATATTTATTTTTATTTCAATATTTTCAATATAATTTTTTAATTGCCCATGTTATAAATATTAAATGCATATTTCTACCTTAAACAAATCACTTTGAAAATGTAAATTGACCCTTTACACGCAACAGAACATATTCTCTAATTAATTCATTCATTCATTCATTAAAAGTCAGTTTCTTACGGAATCCATTTTTTACTTCATCAAAGTAAGACTTGCACTTTTCTGTCGTCCAGGTGATAAAGAAGAAGACGGTGTGTGTCTCCTTAACACACTCGTGAAAATCCCACACCTCGTGTTCTGTAACACACACAGAGAGGAATACAGTTTACTCAACAGAAATATTGTTCAATAAAAACAAGGGGTTCAGGATCTAGGGCTTAGGGGTAGTGAGTGAGGGTGATGTTGAAGGATTGAGCTTAGGGAAGTATTATTCTATACTTGTAGTATTACAGGTGTAGTAGTTTCAGTGGAGAGATAAGAGTCTAGGGTATCTGATTAGGGTGCAGGGATTAGTGTGTAGGGATTAGTGTGTAGGGATTAGGGTGTATAAATCATGGTACATGAATTAGGGTATAAGCATTAGGGTGTAAGGAGCAAATATTGTTTAAAAAAAACAAAGGTTTAGGGTTTAGGGGTAGTGAATGAGGTTGACTGGGGGATTGTAGAGATTTTGTGACGTGGTGACGTGGTGACGTGGTGACGTGGTGTTTTGCAGTGTGCAGCCCAGGGGACTGCAGAGGGATGATGCCTGTTTCATTATTTTATCTAATGATGTGTGTAATGATGTCTGTGTTTAATTTCACTCAGGTCCTCACTTTTGCTCTCAATAAAGTCTCGGCTGAAGTAGAGCAGGGCTCTGAACCGTCCTCCTAACGTCCCCTCGGACACGTAGTGTGTCCCGAAGCGCTCCAGCAGCTGGCGGTAGGCGGCGTAGTCGTACACTACGGGGAGTGAGGATAGAGCTCGCCAGAACTCCTCTGAGATGGGGAGGTACTGCGGCGGCTGGTTCTGGACCTGAGCCACTTCTACATCACTGCTGACCTCCACCAGCTGCTTCGACTAGATCCAGCAGATCATTCAGAGTGTTCACACAGAACAAACATCACTTTATTCCAGTGTTTATAGTTATATAAACTCATCCTTTTAGTCTGAGACAAATATAAATGCAGTGTTTTAAATGTAATGTAACTGTTATCACACACACACACACACACACACACACACACACACACACACTATTGCAAGTTTCATTACTAAATAAATATCTGATAATCCAGTGTGTGTAAGGTAACAATCTACCTGTATCTTCTTCAGCTCTTCGTTAGAGGTGTAGTCTCTGTGTCCACTCGTCGTCCCCGTCGTCCTCTCGCGGTTCTCGATTTTTTGTACCCAGTGCCACACGCTTTCATAGAACTCACTCGAGAAATCACTTTTAGCTGTGACCTTTAAGATGATCCAAAATATCATAAAGTCTAAAATGCTATATCTACATTCAATTAGGTGTGTGTGTGTGTGTGTGTGTGTGTGTGTACCTGGAAGGAGTAACCCAGAGTGCTCTGTGGAAGTCTGTAATAATTCTGATGATCTCCACTGAAGATTTTCCTGCACTGCCCTCCAAACACCTGAGTGTTTATTACACTTTCTCTGAACTCCTTCTTCACCGCATCATACCTGAGAGAGAAAGATCCACATCAGTGTGTGTGTGTGTGTGTGTGTGTGTGTGTTCTGTGCTGGTTTATTTAAACTCCATCACTAGGGGGAGCAGTTCATCTATCTTTTACAAAATGCAGCGTTAACAACAGATGTTCTCACAAGAGATATCACAGATGATCAGTTGATGAGCGACCAGCTTAAGTAATGTCTGTAGGTTAATAAAAATAAAATCTATTATTATTTGCAATTTTATAATGTGTTTGTATTCTTTAAATACGGCCAGCTAACTAGCTACTGTATGTAGCGCGGTTACCCTGTTGCATGCATTGCCAACTGCTTACTGCTGTTAGAAACATTGTAACAAGTTGTACTTATTGTTTACTCACATGTGAATCATTTCTATTTGTAATAGTTTACTAAGTTCTGATGCACTTTTCATTTTGGATAGTGAGCTCAATAAAGAAAACTGTTTAAAACACAAATAAGAAGCAAGTTACGCCATCTCTTGATCTGCTCTGCAGTTAGTGCAGAATAGTAAAAGATGTCACCGCTACAACTTAAACAGATAAATTCAGTTTGCACTTCAACACAAGTAGCATAGGGAAATGTCCTCTGTTGAAAAGGGGATATAGAGGTGAGATCCACCACTTCATGTTCAACAAGCAAGTCATTCAATAGATCAACAGCAGGCTTGGAAGCTTTAGAGGTCCACGCACAACCTGAAGCAGCAAAGGTGAAAGCCATATACACACAAAGGGAAATAGACGTCAAAGTAAAAAGGCTCAACTTGAGGCTACTTTAGAGACATCACAGCAAGAAAAGGAAGCTGAAGGTGCAATGGCAGAAGATTTCAGAACATGTGACTAGAAGGAATTGTGGCCTCCTCATCAGCTCACTAGAAAGAACTAAAGAATTATGTTAAGAAGCAGATGTCATATGTACAGTACAGTCTGGAAGATACTCCACCAGCTATTGAAAGTCACTTGCTGTTTCAGGATAGCCAGACCCAGCCCCAGCCCCAGCCCCAGCCCCAGCCCCAGCCCCAGACCCAGCCCCAGACCCAGACCCAGCCCCAGACCCAGCCCCAGACCCAGCCCCAGACCCAGACCCAGACCCAGCCCCAGACCCAGCCCCAGCCCCAGACCCAGACCCAGCCCCAGCCCCAGACCCAGCCCCAGCCCCAGACCCAGCCCCAGACCCAGACCCAGCCCCAGACCCAGCCCCAGCCCCAGACCCAGCCCCAGACCCAGCCCCAGCCCCAGCCCCAGACCCAGCCCCAGCCCCAGACCCAGACCCAGCCCCAGACCCAGACCCAGCCCCAGACCCAGACCCTGCCACACTCTACAAAATACACATGTGGTACAATAACAAAATGATACAACTTCTGTGAAATATGCGCTAGTGTAATGCAAACAATATCTCATATCTTATTCTACACACTGCAGAGTTCATATACTCCTCACTCTCAGATAGGTAAAGGTGCGCATTCACTAATTACATCTGGGCTGACAAACTTTGTTGATAAATCAGAACACTACTGAACACACTAGAACCTGCACCTGGGAATTCCAAGATGGCGCCGGTGAGGTCGGCTGCCGTCACGACTGCTCCGACCAGATTTTCTTTGTTTTTGTTATTTAAGCTAGTTTTTACCGTTTTAAAACCAGTCAAATTACCACCATGGAGTACATTAGTTATGATAGAGACACTCTTGTTTCTATTGGTATACAATGTACTCACAATTCGACGTTTTTAACTCCGGATCCGAGCTGGCCGAGTGAGATCCTGAGGGACAACAAAGGACGCGACGCGAAGCGGCGGCCCCGAGGGAAACGAGCCGGCGTCAGGAACAGGCTGAGAGCCCGTGCACACCGCACACCTCTGCCTAGCATCCTGCTCGCCAACGTCCAGTCACTGGAGAACAAGCTCGATGACCTCAGGGCCAGGATAAAGTTCCAGAGAGACATTCGGGACTGCAATCTCCTCTGCTTCACCGAGACATGGCTGAACCCAGCGGTGCCAGACCACGCCATCCAGCCGGCCGAGTTCTTCTCGGTTCACCGCATGGACAGGACGCGGGACTCGGGGAAGTCAAGGGGAGGCGGCGTGTGTTTAATGGTGAACAGCAGCTGGTGCAACAGCGCAAGCGTTGTTCCTCTCACACGCTCCTGCACACCAAGTCTGGAACTACTGTCCATCATGTGTCGTCCTTTTTACCTTCCTCGGGAGTTTATATCGGTCATAATCAGTGCCGCTTATATTCCACCACAAGCGGACACGGACACTGCCTTATGCGAGCTGCATGAGGCACTCACACAGCAACAAACACAACACCGGGACGCTGCGCTTATTGTGGCGGGGGACTTTAACAGTGCCAACCTCAAACGTGCAGCGCCAAACTTTTATCAGCACATCACCTGCCCCACCAGGGGCGAAAGGACACTGGATCATTGCTACACCACAGTCAAGGACGGTTACAAGGCACAATCTCGCCCTCCGTTTGGCAAATCCGACCACGCCGCCATCTTCCTCATGCCAAAATACAAACAAAGGCTGAAACAGGAAGTTCCGGTTCAGAGGGAGGTCGCGCGCTGGACGGACCAATCGGTGGCCGCGTTACAGGACGCACTCGATGACGCAGACTGGGACATGTTCAGAAACAGCTCCGATGGTGACGTCAGCGTGTTTACGGAAGCGGTTGTGGGATTCATCGGGAAACTAGCGGACGATACCGTGGAGAAAAAGACTATTAAAACGTTTCCCAACCAGAAGCCGTGGGTGGATAAAACCATCCGCGACGCTCTGAAATCTCGCACCGCTGCCTACAACACGGGACTCGCGTCGGGGGACATGGAACCATACAAGGCTGCGTCATACAGAGTCCGGAAGGCGGTGAAAGAGGCGAAGCAGCGCTACGGGAGAAAACTAGAGTCACAGCTCCAACAGAGTGACTCTAGGAGCCTGTGGCAGGGATTAAGGACAATAACGGATTATAAAGCACCAACATCCGGTATGATAAACGCAGACGTGTCTCTGGCAGATGAGCTGAACACTTTTTATGCTCGCTTCGAGGCTGCAGCTAAAGACGCTAGCGATGCTAATGCTAGCGATGCTAATGCTAGCGGCGCTAATGGCTGCAGACAGGAAGTCATTGCCAGCACCGGAAGCGCGTTCATCATCACCGAGCATGACGTGAGGAGAGCCTTCAAGAGAGTGAACACCAGGAAAGCAGCAGGACCAGACGGCATCTCAGGCCGCATTCTCAGAGCCTGCGCAGACCAGCTAGCACCTGTGTTCACTGAGATATTCAACATCTCTTTATCTCAGTCGGTGATCCCCACATGCTTCAAAGAGTCCATTATTGTTCCAGTCCCAAAGAAACCTCATCCTGCTTCCCTCAATGATTATCGCCCTGTAGCCCTCACTTCAGTAGTGATGAAGTGCTTTGAACGCCTGGTCAGAGACTTCATCATTTCTTCACTACCAGACACACTGGACCCACTACAGTTTGCATACCGTCCAAACCGTTCCACGGACGATGCAATCTCACATCTCCTCCACACATCTCTCACTCACCTGGACACTCGGAGGGGGAATTATGTGAAAATGCTCTTCATCGACTACAGCTCTGCATTTAATACCATAATTCCCTCCACACTCACCACCAAGCTGGAGCACCTGGGACTCAGCTCATCCATGTGTCAGTGGATCTCCAATTTTCTGACTGGCAGACCACAGGCAGTAAGGATGGGCGGCCATGTCTCAGCCTCCATCACTCTCAGTACTGGAGCCCCCCAGGGTTGTGTTCTGAGCCCCCTGCTGTACTCTCTTTACACCTCTGACTGCGTGGCCACTACCAACTCCACCACCGTCATCAAGTTTGCTGACGACACTGTCGTGGTGGGCCTGATCACCAACAACGATGAGACAGCCTACCTGGAGGAGGTTGGAAATCTGGAGAACTGGTGCCAGAGAAACAATCTCCTCCTGAACGTCAGCAAGACAAAGGAGCTGATAGTGGACTTCAGTACAAAGCAGGAGAGGAACTACCAGACCCCCGTCATCAACAGGAGCCCAGTGGAGAGAGTGGACAGCTTCAGATACCTCGGTGTTCACATCACGCAGGACCTGACATGGTCCTGTCACATCAACACCGTGGTAAAAAAGGCCCGGCAGCGTCTGTACCACCTCAGACGCTTGAGAGACTTTAGACTGCCCTCCAAGGTGCTCAGGAATTTCTACTCCTGCACCATAGAGAGCATCCTGACGGGAAACATCACGACCTGGTTCGGGAACAGCACCATGCAGGACAGACGAGCTCTACAGAGGGTGGTGCGATCAGCTGAGCGCATCATCCGCATCGAGCTCCCTGACCTGCACTCAATCTACAGCAAGCGGTGCTGGACCAAGGCCAGGAAGGTCGTGAAGGACCTCAGCCATCCCAACAATGGACTGTTTACTCTGTTGCGGTCTGGGAAGCGATTCCGCTCCCTGAGGGCCAACACAGAGAGACTGAGGAGGAGCTTCTTCCCGCAGGCGATAAGGTCTCTCAACCACACCACTAGGCATAACTAACACAATATTTTCACAATTCTCAAAATCAACCAATCAATCTTTATACATCAATGGACAATATGGACAACTCCACGCACATCACATCTACACTACATGTTCACGTTTACATTCTGGACCATTACACAAAGTCACTTTAATAACTATTGCACAGAGTCACTTTTTCTATGCATACTTGCACAAAATTATAGTTCTATGCATACAATATATTTCTATTTTCATGTTCTATTTTTTTCTAGTTAAATTTTTATTTAAATTTAAATTTTTTATCATATTTCGTCTATTGATATTTATTACTTATAAGTTTTAATTCTCTTTTTAAGGTCACTGGCGGTCGTGTAAGCATTTCACTACATTTCGTACTGTGTATAACTGTGTATGTGACAAATAAAATTTGAATTTGAATTTGAATTTGAATCTGCACCTCCCCTTTATTCCTTCCTACCTCCTCAGAACCCTTTCCTTTTTCTTTTTTCAAAAAAATGTACCTTTCCTCAACAGTACACCTCCATCTCTCTCAACCACTCTCACAAAAAAGAGATGCATGTATTTGGCAATGTGTCAATAAATGCCATTAAAGCTGTGGCTTACCTCAGAACCATTGACTTATATGTCAAGGCAGATTTTGGCTTTATATTTGGTAAGGCAAAGCTTGTACCTTGCCCTAACATCACGACTCTGTGCTACTGTTTTAGACAATCATTAGTTTTTTTAATAATAAAATTGTAAATATTCATTTGAAGCTCATGTAGATAATATTACCAGGATAGCATTCGTTCATAACATAAGAAATATATTGTCGCTAAATGATGCAGAAAAACTAGTTCATGCTTTTATCACCTCTAGGTTGGACTATTGTAACGCCTTACTGTCTGGTTGTTCAGCTAGATGCATAAATAAGCTTCAGCTAGTCCAGAATGCAGCAGCGAGAGTCCTCACTAGAACCAGAAGATATGAGCACATCACCCCTATCTTATCTTCACTCCATTGGCTCCCTGTGAAATTTCACATTGATTTTAAAATACTACTCTTGACATATAAAGCATTAAATGGTCTCGCGCCGCAGTACCTGAGTGAACTGCTAGTGTCTTACGATCCGCCACGCCTACTTCGATCAAAGGATGCAGGCTGCTTGTCAGTACCGCGTGTTATGAAAAATACAGCTGGGGGCAGAGCTTTTTCTTACAAAGCCCCAAAGTTATGGAATAGTCTTCCAAATAGTGTTCGGGACTCAGACACAGTCTCAGTGTTTAAGTCCAGGCTAAAAACCTATTTATTTAGCCAAGCATTTTTATAAATAGATTAGCCTTAGGTAAAGGAGCAGATCTGGGGGACTCATGGACGTAGAGTATTATGGTGAACTGGTATGTTTGGATGCTGTCTTCCTCACTCTCATTGATCACTCAGGTTTGCTGACGGTGAGGTGATTGGTTGCTTTACATCTCAGTTTCCCCTCATGTTTGTGTTTCCTTCTGGCTCCTCCCTTTTAGTTATGATGTCATAGTTAGTCCTGCCGGAGTCTCTGCTTGCACTCTACAGTTAATATACATTCACATTATACATTGTGTGACTGTGACCATACCTAACTGCCATCTCTCCTCTTCTTCTCTTCCCCCCCTCTTTCTCTTTCCTCTCTCCTCCTGTCTCCCCCTTTCACTCTTTCTCTCTCTCTGTCGAGCTACACATGTCGTTCCTGAGCTGCCAGTGATCCAGACTCCCTCTGCCCTCCGGACCTGTCTGACCCATCCTGGTGCCCCGCTTCTGGCTGAAGATCTCGTCACATGGATGCCCCGTGTGTCTCTCTGGGATGCGTCTGGTGTCTGGGAATGATTCTCTCTACCTAGAAAATGGTTCTGGCCTTGACTGGTGTTGGCAACTGTTTCTCTGGGGACTTGACAGTTCGATAGTTCAGGACTGGAACTTCTTACAAGTCTACCTGGGTCTTCAATAACTACCTGGACTCCATATTAACATCAATTAACATCAGCTATTATAGCTGAACTGCCTCCCACCCTACACACTGTATAAATGCAGATCATTTACTGCTTTCTGTTTCACCCAGATGAGGATGGGTTTCCTGTTGAGTCTGGTTCCTCTCAAGGTTTCTTCCTATTACCATCTCAGGGAGTTTTTCCTTGCCACTGTCGCCCTCGGCTTGTTCACCAGGGACAAACTGACCATTTTGATTCATACAAATTCACATTTCATACAAACTTAAATAATTCTTTTGATTGTGTAAAGCTGCTTTGCGGCAATGAAAATTGCTAAAAGCGCTATACAAATAAAATTGAATTGAATTGAATTAGTAAGATTGACATCAAGTTTAATTCTCTGCCTCTCTATTAAGACAGTAAAGTAGTTCTAGGTTACATTCACAACAAATATAGGTATAAAGATTTTATGTGCATAACTGGGTACAGCAAATGAGAAAGTCAAGCACCCCAGAACAGTGGAGGTAATGCTCCCACCGCCAACAACTCAGCTGACCAAGCCACAAGGTCCATCTCAGTCAGTAGTCTTGTATGCAGTTCATGGCTGACCGGACTGCAGTTTATGTTAAAACCCACAAAACCAGTGGCAGCACATTAACCATTCGACTTGGCTGACCCTGGATCTGACGTTGTGATCCACTCTCAGGATTAAAAAAAAAAAAGTATTTTTAAACAGGGATTATTCCCAGAATGCCTTAAAAGATTTTCTTCCTGGTAACCGCTTGTGCGTGCAATTGGAAGGCTTATACACGTTGCCTATTCCGTTAAGCAAGCCACCAGCTACAGAGGATGGCACATTGTACTGGACCCGGCTCAAACTAATACTTAAACTAAGCAAAAAGAGTTAACATGTACGTAGCATGTGCAGCACAACACATTTAAACAGGATATAGAATGTCTTTAAAACATTGTACAACCTTACAACCTCGTTGAAAGTACAACCTTTCTTTTGCCTGCTGCCGAGACTCTCCTTATATTCCCCGCAGATAACCGTTAGTGTCATATGCTTCCTGATGTTAAGTGGTTTGCACACAGATACCAGGCAAGGAGTGTTTTGTGTTGGACTAAATTTATTCAAACTCGTCAGCAAGTGTAATCAGCTCAATAAAGAAAACTGTTTAAAACACACAAGTGAAAGGCAAGTTAAGCTGTCTGCCAAACTGTGTGTGTGTGTGTGTGTGTGTGTGTGTGTGCGTGTGCGTTTTACCCGCGTCCAGAGGCTTCTATCTTTGGTGGAGGTATCTGTAGGTTACACACATGCTGACTCTCACATCTCCATTCGTCTGATCCATCCTGACAGTCTTGATCACCATTACACACCAAACTCTGACTGACACATTGCCCTGAGTGTGCACACACACACACACATTTATGTAGTTCTCATTATTATTATTATTACTTTTATTATTATTATTATTATTATTATTATTATTATTACAGTAAAATCTTGGATTGCGAGTTTTGATATACAAGCACGCTTCCAAATTGAATCGAATTGTGCTCGCAATCCAAGGTTCCACTGTACTTTTATTATTATTTACCAGATTGACAGCGGAAGCGACTTCCACATCCCTCCTCTAGGGGACAACCTTGAGTTGTTTCACAGTTTTGTGTGCGCAGTGAGGGCCCTGAACATGAATACCCACCGAACTGGGGATAAACTGCGACAGAGCGGATCTGAGTCTGAAACACACAAAACTGATTTTTAAAAAAAGAAATAAAGTTTCTTGAATTTATTGATTCTTTTTCTTTGACTTTAAATAATCAGAATTACTGCAGACCATTTCTTCATCTGGTTAGAAAATTATATTCAAACAGCACACTGTAAGTAAAGTAAAGGGCTCTATAGTGCCACCTGTGTTTTTGTGCAGGGGTTGCAGGGGGACCAGAGGGACCATGAAGCCCAAACGCAGTTTATCGGTGCATCTGATCTGACTGAAAACCTTAAACAAATATACAAACTAATAAACAATTTGTTTTCTTACTTAACAACATTATTTAATTTTAATTTATTATGATTTTTTTATTAAATATTAATATTTTACCCAAGGAAATATTAGGATTAACTTGGGAAACACAAAAAAAAATTCTTTGTAAATAAATAAATATTTGAGGTATCAGAAAAAGAAACCCAGACTGTATGAAGATGCAAATTAGAGCACTTCCCCATGTTGCCCCGCCCTATGTTTTAAGAATATGCTATTAACTCCACTGCGACTTATTCAGGCGTGTGAGAGTTTAAAAGTTCAGCTCCAGGAGTGTTTTATCTAAATACACACACAGGGATCCTGTTTTCAGACTGGTATTTATACTGTTATATGATTTCTTTCATGGTTCTGTGTTGAATTCAGTAACACACTCTCAACACACACCATACATCTGGTTAAACATTAACACCTGATAAGCTGCTCTCAGCCAATCAGAGTTAGAGGTTAGAGAAAGAAGGGTGCTGTACTTACAGTCGCAGGATGAACAGAAACAACACACAGCTGCAAAACTGAGAAAAACTCACACTTTAGAGAAAAAGTGAAACTGAGAGTAGATTAAAACATCTGCACACATCTGTGCTAAAAATGCAGTTATAACTACAAAGCTGCTACCTACTGTGTTCATGGTGCTGCAGAAATCCGTCTGTTTGTCTGTGCGTGTGCGTGCGTGTGTGTGTGTCTGTGCGTGTGGTGGCATGTGCGTGTATGTTCATGAGCGGGAAGAGGTTCCTCCTCCACAGAAGAACATTCCTCAGGCTGGGAGTTGGGGGTAATTTATTATTTCCAGACAGTTCTTGAGAATTAGAGAATCTGAATCTGAGTCACTCTGTCACATTTCCTCCTTTCTTGTTTTATGAAGAACCCAGGAGTTTGTTAGGTATGTACTGTAGGTTTGCATGTAATTCACCAGGCAAAGCTAACTTCTTCTATAACTCCATGGATGCACCAGAGCTCAACAAGTGTCCCTCACAAGTGTCATAAAAAGGGAACTAAATTCCAATTTAAATGGGATATTTTAGTCTATATTATTTTATTAAATTAACAAAAAACTCCAAACTATTTTGTCATTATTAAGGATTGTGTGTAGAATGATGATGAATGATTGATGAAGATGAAGATGAAGATAATGATGAAGATAAGTGTGACAATTAACAAAATGTGGACAACATGAAAGGGTCTGAAAACGTCCATCGGCTCTGCAGTTTACCACAGGAGACTCCAGCATGTTGGGAGCAGGGAGTGGCAAACTGTGCCTGGGATGGTTGAGCAGCTTCGGTTTAGCCTGCGAGACACTCAGGTGGCAGTAAGCCTTGGCCTGGACACAGAGAAGGGTCTTGATGGACTCAGGAGCTCCTGGTTTGGCTGAAGAGTGTTTCCCCTGGGGCAAATGATCTTTCACTCGCAGGTTTCTACACAGGCATGACAGTTCTTGAGATGTTTGGGTAATGACGGGTTGGAAGCACATTTACATGAAACTTACATTTAGGCAGTTGGCACATTTTTTTAATTTTTATTATTATGCTAGATGAGTCTAATAACTTTTTGATAACTTCCCCAGGACTCTGCTTTCATGCTTTTTACCAGTTCCAAAGAAGAGCAACCTTTAAGATCTTAAAGATTAAAGACCTTTGGTGCTGAGGTGCTGACGTGTCACATCATGAAGATCCTCAGGCCTCAAGTCAATCACAGACTCTGAATCTCCTTCAATTCACCTTCAGGGAGAAGATCCCATTTATGATGCCATCCCCTGCCTGCTTTTTTAGACCCACTCCCACATCAATCATAGTCAGCAGAGATCATTATCAGCAGCACTGGCACCCGGGCACAGGCACTCAGGAATAGGTATTCTTCCAGTTCACTCTCTTTACCTCTGAACTCACATACCAGCATGTATCAGTAGTATCATGTATAGTATTATTACTGTTTCCCCAGAAATCCATTGCAGAATCCACCCCACGTTATCGATTTGTTAGAAATATGAATCCGACTACTAAAGACAGATTCACAAGTAATCTGCTGGATCTGTCCCAATTACTTATTAGACCCCTAAATGCAGACGATCTAGATGAAGTGACTAGCAGCATTGCCACTATTTTTACCAGTACATTAGACACTGTTGCTCCCATCAGATTAAAAAAAGTCAGAGATAAAACACTTGCTCCTTGGTACAATAGTCATACTATAACCAATAACTTTCTTTTACTAAACTCAGATAAGACAGAGATATTACTCATCGGCCCAAAAACCAGCACACAACAGCTTTTACAATTCAGCCTGCGTTTAGAAGGATGTACTGTTACTACCAGCTCGACAGTAAAAGACCTGGGCGTGATATTAGACAGTAACTTGTCTTTTGAAAATCATATTTCCAATATCACAAAAACAGCCTTTTTCCATCTTAGAAATATCGCCAAACTTAGGAGTATCCTATCCGTATCTGATGCAGAAAAGCTAGTTCATGCATTCATGACCTCCAGACTGGACTATTGTAATGCATTACTAGGTGGTTGTCCTGCATCCTCAATAAACAAGCTACAGTTAGTCCAAAATGCAGCCGCCAGGGTTCTCACCAGATCCAGAAAATATGATCATATAACCCCAATATTATCATCCCTGCACTGGCTACCTGTTCAGTTTAGAATTAATTACAAAATAGTATTACTTACATACAAGGCTTTAAATGGTTTAGCTCCCACATACCTAACCAGTCTTCTGATACGCTATAATCCACCACGTCCCTTAGAATCACAAAACTCTGGACTTCTGGTAATTCCCAGAATTTTAAAATCTACAAAAGGGTGTAGGGCTTTTTCATATTTAGCTCCAACGCTTTGGAATAGCCTTCCAGACAGTGTTCGGGGCTCAGACACAGTTTCCCAGTTTAAAAGTAGACTCAAGACGCATCTCTTTAATCTGGCATACGCGTAACTCATCCCATAACTTCATACTTCAGTACATCTATCCTGAATGGCAACTACGCTAATTCTCTCCATCTGTTCTGTACTTTTCTACCCATCCCGAGGCATCTGGAGATTGTACCAGCTTCAGTAGATAAAGGCCAACCCTGTGAGGATCCTGAGGCATCCAGAGAAGGACCAGCTCCAGCTGGATTCTGCTTTATAATGGTTGGAGCTACACATGCTGCTCCTGTGCTCCCAGTGATCCAGACCCCATCTGCCCTCTGCACCTACTGACTCCCTGTGCTGAACTGGACTTCATGTTAATTTAAAGAATTTCTGTTATATTGAACTTTCACCTGCACAACACACATGATGTTATATCATCTCTATCTGTTATCACCCAGATGAGGATGGGTTCCCTGTTGAGTCTGGTTCCTCTCAAGGTTTCTCCCTATTACCATCTCAGGGAGTTTTTCCTTGCCACTGTCGCCGTCACCCTTGGCTTGTTCATCAGAGACATTTCATTCATTCATCTCATTATTATCTAAACACATTTTTCTCACACATACACAATTTATTATTATTATTATTATTTTTAATTAATTTCTTTCATTTTTCTGAAGCTGCTTTGAGACAATGACCATTGTTAAAAGCGCTATATAAATAAAATTGATTTGAATTGAATTTAATTGAATTACATGCCTGATCCACCCCTGGCATGCATTTACTGATATGTCTAGGCAGGCTTCTTCCATGGCCTGGAGGAGGTGAACACAGACATAAGGTTCTCTGTCGTACACTTTCCACCGCTATGCCGAAAATTACTTCTCCATCGGGTTTAGAAAGAGAGAGTATGCAGGCAGAAAGATGTTACCAATAACCTTGAGTTATTGGTAAACCAGTCATGAACCAGAGCAGCGTGATGGAAGCTACGTAGTGAGGCTGCTCTGACTGTGCTGGTTCCCTGTAGTCCAGCTGGAACATATACTGAACAAAAATATAAACGCAACACTTCTTTTTTATAAGATAAACTCAAAGATCTGAAACATTTTCTACATACACAAAATAACCATATCTTTCAAATATTGTTTAAAAATCTGTCAAAATCTGTGATAGTGAGCACTTCTCCTTTGCCGAGATGATCCATCCCACCTCACAGGTGTGCCATATCAAGATGCTGATTAGACAGCATGATTATTGCACAGGTGTGCCTTAGACTGGCCACCTGTAAAAGGCCACTTTGAAAGGTTCAGTTGAATCACACAGCACAATGCCACAGATGTCACAAGTTTTGAGGGAGCGTGCAATTGGCATGCTGACAGCAGGAATGTCCACCAGAGCTGTTGCTCGTGAATTGAATGTTCATTTCTCTACCATAAGCCGTCTCCAAAGGTGTTTCAGAGGATTTGGCAGTACATCTAACCAGCCTCACCACCGCAAACGACGTGTAACTACACCAGCCCAGGTCTTCCACATTCAGCATGTTCACCTCCATGATCGTCTGAGACCAGCCACTCGGACAGCTGCTGAAACAATCCGAGTGCATAACCAAAGAATTTCTGCACAAACTGTCAAACTGATTTGTGAACAATATTTGAGAGATATGGTTATTTTGTTTATGTAGAAAACGTTTCAGATCTTTGAGTTCATCTCATTAAAAATGGGAGCAAAAACAAAAGTGTTGCGTTTATATTTTTGTTCAGTATATGTTTTCTTAGACCATCAAGAAAAGCAAAAAGAAGCATAGTGTTATAGGGTTCTAGAATGGCATGGTGGTCGAGTACCCCTCAGTGGCTGATGCCTGCACACATAGTGACATTCCCCCCATGCTGACCAGGGACATTTACAACAGCCCGATGGCCAATTATGTTCTTCCCCTTTCTCCTCCTTTTGGTCGGGTTAAAACCTGCCTCATTCACGAAGATAATTTCATGGGGAACAGGCCGTCCTTCAATCTCAAAGATCTTCTGCAAAACATATAACACAGTAACACAGTAAATCGCTACTCTGAACCACAGTTTAAGAGTGCACAAATGGCAGCCTAAACTACCATACTGTGAAGGAACACAATACTTCATACACTATCCAAACTCATACCTGAACATATTCCACTCGTTTCGTTTAAAAGGGAAGCAGTATACTGGTTTCATCCAGAATTGGTTCTTTCGGAGGATGCGGTCAATTGTGGAGAGGCTGATGACATTTATCCATCGAAAATGATGATCATCCTCAATCACTCTCCCTTAAATCTCTCACAGGCGGATTACATTATTTGCAATTACCATGTTCACAAGTTCCCTCTCTTGCTCCTCCGACAAAAGCCTTAACCTTCCTCCACCAGGTGGTCATCTCTGTGTCCTACAAAACTAGAAGCACTCATTACTGTAACTGTCACACATTCTTTTAACAGGAAAAAAATGGAAACATACTGAAACTCAAGAAATTAGAGTTCAGTAACTCAAAAGTTGCAGTCTTACTGCAAGTTCACCTACCTGTTTTCCTCCCTAAAGGCTCTGATAATGGAGGCAACAGTGAAGCGACTCAAATTGGGCTGTACTCGTTGCCCAGCCTCTCTCATAGTCATACCATGGACAAGGACATGGTCAACTAAAGTGGCTCGAATTTCACCCGAGACTGCTTGTCTCCTTGCCCTTGCTTTTCCCCTTCCTTGTCACCGTCTTCCTCAACCTCCTCACCCACCTCCTCCTTCCTGGTGTTCTAGACCTCCTTCTTCTCCTTCTCCTCCTTTCCCTCTTCCTTCACCATGTCCTCCTCCTTGACCTCCTCCTCCTCGACCTGTTCCTTCGCATCTCTTTGGATCCATTGTTTCAAACCTTAATGAGCTAACTTTGGCCATTTTATCTATCCATCAAAGTTTCTGATGAATTTTACTATACTGTTTCCACTTGATTAATTGTGTGCTAATTGAGCTCAAGCTGTGCTGAATTAAGTTACCATTATTGAATGCTAGTACTTTCTAAATGACCATCAGTGTAAGCACTAAAAATGTAGGGACGTGTGTGTAGAGTTTTGCAGTAACAGTTCACCAAATCTGACTCATATGTTAAAACAGGGGAATAATGTTTATAGTTTAGGGAAATGGGTGTGCTTTTTGAAAAATAGGATTATGGTTTTGAAATTTTAGTTCAAAAGATTGGTTATAGTGTTTAAGCAATCAAGAGAAACTGTGATAAATAGAGACCGGTCTGACAGACAAGGTTTTTGCATGTTTGACTGTGTCTGCCCTGGCATCAGTTGTGTCAGCTATGAAACTTTAAAACTTGGAGTCACATGTATCTCTCTCTCTCTCTCTCTCTCTCTCTCTGTTTTTGCCAACAGAAAGAAACACGCACATTAATAAATTGCCTAATGAGCCATGGGTGTAAAGCATTATGTGTTGCCTGTTGGCTTTATCCATCTCTCTCCTTCTGCAGGAGACACTCACCATGCCCCACTGCCACAGATACAAGAACTTGTATTTCTCTTCCACAAGATCAACCCATGAGATGATTTTGAGGACTCAGCAGGGCTGTGTGTTGAGTGCATGCATGGTTTGTATTCCCTTGAATTCTCAACAGTACAAAGGATATCCCAGCTTGAACGTGGGTGTCATGCAATGCGTAAGGGACCGATATCAACTCCACCTTCTGAATCATGTTGCACTGGGAAGGACAAAACATTAGTGAGAAAGCAATCTTCATCTATTACACCAGCACCAGTCTGACACTTTTACGGGTTGGATCGAAATTCAAGAGACGGGAGGCAAGCTTAGGGCTACATAAAAAGGGCTTTTTATATTCTTTTAACATTTTATTAACTTTGCTTCAGGTGTTTAGCTGCTCCAAGGCTCTTGTCTCTCACTATTTTAATTTAATTCAATTCTATTTTTTTATATAATTTTACCAATTGTCATTGGTGCAAGGCAGCATTACAGAATAAAAACATAGGGAAACAAGTGTGAAATGTGTGAAAAAATATGTGTAAATGAAAATGATCAGATCGTCTCTGATGAACAAGCCGACGCCAACAGTGCGAGAGAAAAAAACCCCTGAGATGAAGATGGGAAGAAACCTAGAGAGAACCAGACTCAACAGGGAACCCATCCTCATCTGGGTGATACTCGTTCCCCTTCCGGATAGCAGGGATTGATCTGCACTCACAGTATGACCTATGAACGAGTATCACCCAGATGAGGATAACACTGTGTGTTAGGAGGCTGGAAGTTCAGTATAACAGGAGTGTGGAGAAGTTCATATGAGTCCAGTTTATTATTGGAGGTTCAGGTACAAAACTGTAGGAAATTCTAGTCCTGGACTATTGAGCAACAGCAGTAAAAGTCCTCAAAGGACAGAGAAGAGAGATAACAGTAAGGTATGTTCACAGTCGCACAATATATAAGGTGAATGTATATTTAGTGCAAACAGGGACGAACTATGAAAACAGAAATTAGGCACGAGGGATCTGGGATGTAAAGCAAACAATCACCTCACCGTCATCATCATCATTGTTTAATTTCCACTAGATGGTGCTTGTGTACTTGAACACTTGCTAAATTTAATAAATGTTGATTAGTTTAATTAGTATAATTTTATAATGTTACTTGTAATACTTTTATATTCAGTTATCGCTTGTTTGAATAAGATACAGGAACTTTGTATTTTTCTTTGTACGTTTTATTTTATTTCCATATTGCATTTTGTATGGCACTTTCTGCCCCATTATGGCATTTTACAGGTTGCTAATATTGCTTAATGAGTCTCTTAAAACAGGTTTACATGTATGCAAGGTCAAAAAATACTTTAGTTTTCTTCAAAAATAGATTTAATTTTATCCCATTTCTAAATGATTCGTAAACGACTTGTGTGAAGCAGTTCAACGATTCAGTCTGTCTAAACTCCGCCTTTCCGTGAGCCGTCACTGCTGTGATTGGTCAGATGGCGCGGTGATTTATGATTGGTCTACCGCTACAGTGTGTGACGGCTCTGGAGACGCGTCAATACATAGAAAAGATGGCGTCGGTTTTACTGTATTAATTCAAGCTGGAGTCTGACGATGAAACGGTTGAAGTGGCACATCGACAAGAAACTGTTTCACAAGCACGACTGGAGCAGGACGTTTCTCAGTGAAAAGTGTCATATGTTAACAAGAGTGTGGTAACGTTAATTGTAAAATGTGATACAGATGTGGGCGGACGTTATGCAAATATGTTACTTAGTGACCAACTAATTTGCCAACAACTCATTTAGGCGAATGTGAGCCAACTCTTTTTTTAATAGACAAAAACTTCATTTATCATGCACTGTAGGCGTCACAACATTGCAGATAGTTTCTGTTCACATACAGCTACATGACACACTGAATGAAAGATCATATCTGAAAAAGCAAAAAAGGGGCACTTTAAGATAAACCCTCTCTTAGTGCACAAACAGGCTAAAGTGGTATGTGAAGATATTTTTGTTAATTTCTGAGTTTAATGTTGTATGCATGTTTTTTGTGTAATCGAATGTGTAAATGATGTCTGTTATATATTTGTTCTGTTTATTTAGTTTCACAGTGTCAATGAGCATATTTAACATCTTTAAAAAGAACCTCAGCCTTCGCGTTGTGAGTAAGGGCGGCATATAAGGCTAATCTATTTATAAAAATGCTTGGCTAAATAAATAGGTTTTTAGCCTGGACTTAAACACTGAGACTGTGTCTGAGTCCCGAACACTATTTGGAAGACTATTCCATAACTTTGAGGCTTTGTAAGAAAAAGCTCTGCCCCCTGCTGTATTTTTCATAATACGCGGCGGTACTGACAAGCAGCCTGCATCCTTTGATCGAAGTAGGCGTGGCGGTTCGTAAGACACTAGCAGTTCACTCAGGTACTGCGGCGCGAGACCATTTAATGCTTTATATGTCAAGAGTAGTATTTTAAAATCAATGTGAAATTTCACAGGGAGCCAATGGAGTGAAGATAAGATAGGGGTGATGTGCTCATATCTTCTGGTTCTGGTGAGGACTCTCGCTGCTGCATTCTGGACTAGCTGAAGCTTATTTATGCATCTAGCTGAACAACCAGACAGTAAGGCATTACAATAGTCCAACCTAGAGGTGATAAAAGCATGAACTAGTTTTTCTGCGTCGTTTAGCGACAATAAATTTCTTATCCTGGCAATATTTTTGAGGTGAAAGAATGCTATCCTGGTAATATTATCTACATGAGCGTGATGTGTAGTGTGTGTGTGTGTGTGTGCGTGTGTGTGTGCGTGTGTGTGTGTGTGGGGGGTGTAGTGTGTGTGGGGGAGTGTGTGTAGTGTGTGTGGGGGAGTGTGTGTAGTGTGTGTGGGGGCGGGTGTAGTGTGTGTAGTGTGTGTGTGTGTGTGTGGAGGGTGTAGTGTGTGTAGTGTGTGTGTGAGGGGAGACGTATAGTGAATTTATTTACAATAATTCACTATACAAATAGGGTGTTTTAAGATGAATTAACATAGAGAGAATAAAATTAATTTCTTTAGCAAAACATAAAATAGATATAAGAAAACAAGTTGCGCACACTGGGGAGCGCACAGACACTGGCCGCACATACAGTGCTCTGGCAAAATTTCAAAATTGTGTCAAGATTGTGGCATAAATATTATGCATACAAAAAATTAACTACACTGCAAAAATATTTAATATTATATTATGGCTTGAATAAAACGGCTCACATCGAAGCGGGCTGTCGCGTTGTAAACGGCAGCTTTTATTTAGCGAGTAGCATTGTTGCATTTCCAGTTGGGGTGTTGTCTGTATTTTCATCGATAAATCTGGTCATATCCGCACACTGTTTAACAGCCTTTTGATCAAAACGTTGACTTTTGTAAAGTGAATGTGAGCCCCCGTGAGTTCTTGCACGCCAATATATTTATGCTGTGGTTAAATAATAAGTAAAATAATTATTAAATGCTGGACACAAACACCAAAAAAGCATGATGATTATTATTATAAAAAGCCCGAAGCGCAGATGTATGCCATTCATGTCATTTTCTCTGGGAAAGATTCTTATATGCATATTTCTTCTGATGTCGACACATTTAACGCAGATATGTTGTTTTTGACATATTCACGATATGCGCGCGGCAAGCTGTGAAAATGCCCTTCATTACCTGTAGGGGGCAGTCATGTTTTAGTCTGAAGTATTGTGTGTCGAAAATGCCGAAAATGTGTTGTGTCTCTTAGGCGCCCATTGACAGCAGGTGACAGAGCTCATAAACATGTCGAGCTCAAACTGTAAATACTGATAAGTATTCATTCTTTATTTTCTTCTCCTTTAATGATGATACTTATTTAACTGGGCTTTCTCCGTTCCGTATTATAATTATTATTAGTAGTAGTAGTAGTGCTCCGAATTTATTATTATTATTATTATTATTATTATTATTGTAACGCAACCGCGGGTGTGTGCAAAAAGATTACAAAGATGTACGATATGTTAGCCTAAAACATTATTGTTTTATTGTGTTTATGCGCTTTAAATATACACTAAACAATAAACACTCCCTTATGCAAAGTGAAAGTGAGTTGCGTGTGTGGCTTTTTGATCAACGCTAAACCCAAACAGCAAAACAACATAATAATTATAATAATAATAATAATAAAAAGAATAATAATAATCATCGTCAGGGTTCGTACGGTCATGAAAAAGCTGAAAAAGTCATGGAATTTTAAAATGGCAATTTCCAGGCCTGGAAAAGTTTTGAAAAATGAATAAACTCAGAAAGTTTTGGAAAAGTCCTGGAAATTTGTTTTTTAAAAATATCCGTGTACTTGAATTTGTTTAATTGATAATATTGGTTTTCAAATTGCAATATTTTTACATCACGTGACATGTTCTCTGCTTGGGGCAACTCAGTTGCAGCTGAACAAAAATAAACAATACCGGGAAAATGTCACTTTAATAATGTTTGGCTTCAATCTGAAAAGTATAATGCATGGCTTGAGAAAGACCAGGACCCGGGACGAGCAAAATGTAGACATTTCGAACATGGGAGAAGCAGCGCTATCTAGCCATGCTAAAGGTGCCACCTCTGCAGTTGCACAACAGTCGGCTTCTAACCCGAATGCTGGCATTTTCACCCAGGTGACTAACGTTGTGACACCCTCTGCCAGCTGCCCTGCTTCCCTCTCCTCCACCACAAAGCAAGGGACCATTTTGAGTGCTGTGTCCAGAAACGAAACCCTCACTGCAGAGGTACTGTGGGCGCTAAAAGTGGCTAATTCTCACTATACTTACAAGTCTTGTGAAGACATAAGCCAGCTTTTTCCGGTCATGTTCCCCGACAATCAGATAGCTGCAAGATTTCAACGCAAGTGCTCATATATGTGTAATTTTGGACTGGCTCCTTATTTTAAGAAACTGACTTTGGCTAGTGTATCAAAGCAACGAGTATATGTCATGTTATTTGATGAAAGCCTGAATCACTACTTACAAGCTAAACAGTTAGACATGCATGTCAGGCTATGGGACGGGTCCGAGGTAAAGACTAAATACATCGGCTCAGAGTTTATGGGCCATTCATCAGCTCAAGACATCGTTGAAAAAATCAGCAACTTGCTTTCTGAGACCGGAATCAAGAATCTTGTCCAAATCTCAATAGACAGGCCGAACGTAAATTGGAAAGTATTTGAAACTCTCCAGAAGCAAGTGCAGAATGATGTGGGAAAGTCACTAATCAACATAGGTTCGTGCGGGTTGCACATACTACACAATGCGTTCAGACATGGATGTAAATCCGCTGGATGGGAAGTCGAACACGGACTCTCTAGCCTGTATTGGCTGTTTCATGATTGCCCCGCTCGTCACGAAGATTTTGTGACAGCAACCGGATGTGACACTCCCATGCTCAAGTTTTGCAACCATCGGTGGATTGAAAATGTGAATGTGTCAGAAAGAGGATTGCTGCTCTGGCCACATGTGAAAAAATACATCGACATGGTAGAGAGAGGTGAACTTCAGAATCCCAAAGTGAAGTCGTTTGATGAGGTGAAGATGCCATGTGCTGATCCTCTATTTCCAGTGAAAGTGGAGATATTTAACAGCATTGCGAGAGAAATCGGCCCCTTCCTCACCATGTATCAGTCAGACCAGCCCATGCTGCCGTTCCTTTCTGATGACATGTACAAACTGATCAAAGGTGAGGATAAACATGGATTGTGTGATTTGCTAATGTTTTATTGTACACATTGCAGTAATTAGAAATGCATGCAAATATATTAAATGACATTTTTTCTGTCATTTTTTTCATTTTGCAACTTATCTAGAGCAAGATATTGCATAAGTTTAAGTACGTTAAAAAAAAATATATATATATTTTTTTTTTAAGTTTTTGTGTTTCGAAATGCGAGACACGCGACAATGGAATGAATTAAATGCAAAGTCTAGAGAAGTTTTTTTTTTATATTGAGCGACACCTACTGGCAAAGTGCTATTTTTTTTGTCGCTTTTCCCTTATAACAGCAGAAATGACATTAAATACTCTGTCATAGAGATTTAAATCTCTGTCATAGAGATGTAAATTTGCAAATTAAGTGATCAAACTGCAGAATAAAACCCTAATTAATTTTAAAAACTTTTTTTGCAGGCCTCATGGGACGATTTCTGAAAGAAAAGCACTTGCAAGAGGCCACATCTACACTTAAGCTTCTTCAGGTCCCTTTTCAGGACAGCAGTCTGCACAAGGATAGTTCTCAGGTTGATATTGGATTTGCAGCACAAGTCACTCTCAACCAACTCAAGTCTTCCAAAAACATTTCTGAAAGGCAGAGACTAGAGATTAGGATGGACTGCAAGAAACTCTTGATTGCACTCCTTGAGAAGTTGCTGAAAAAGGCTCCAGTGCATCACACATTAGTGAGAAGCATGCAGTGCCTTGACCCGAGACGTATGGCTGAATGTAAAGAACTGTGCGCAAGTCAAATGAGAAGAATGCTGCACATACTTGTAGAAGCTAAACATGTAAATGAGGTTATGTGTGATGACATCCTTCGAGAGTTTAGGGAGTTTTGTGATTTGGCTGCTCTTCAGGCTAAGTTCAGGGAATTTGACCCGAACAACACTCGAGTGGACACCCTGTTGCATGAGACAATGGGGACAAAACCATCATTTTCCAAAGTGTGGGATGTTGTGAAGATTCTGCTTGTCTTGTCACATGGACAGGCCAGTGTGGAAAGAGGCTTTTCCATCAACTAAGAGGTAATCGTTGAGAATCAGAGGGAGAGGTCTCTGGTGGCTCAGAGGCTCATTGTTGACCATGTCAGATCTGTAGGGGGCAGAACCAAGGTAAAGATCACAAAAGAGCTGCTTCTTTCGGCTGCAGGAGCCAGGCAGAAATACCATGGCTGATTGGAAGAGGAGAAGAAAAAGAAAGAACAGCAAGCTGTTGACTTGAAGAGGAAGGCCCTCACAGATGATCTAGAGGATTTGAAAAAGAAGAGGGCTAGAATGGAGGCAGACATTTGTGCTCTTGAGAAATCAGCAGATGAATACGCTGAAAAGGCTACAAAAGAAAAGAAAGGATCTCTGCAGAAAAGTGGAAAACAGATTGACGAGAAGCTTGCAGAAAGGAAAAAATAAACTCTGTTGATTGTTTTTGGGGAATGGATAATTCAAATACAGATGTTAACTTGTTAAAAATGGTTATCCAGTGAAGTTAAATTCCCTTCAGTTAAAGTTAATGACAATGTTGCTGGACACTTTTATTTATTTTATTTATTTATTTTTCAGTTTTACATTGTTGTCTCCCATTGATTTATGTTAATAAATGTCTAAGGAGTTGTCAGGGTTTGACATTATTTATTTTTATTGTGTTACTGTGTCAGCATTATTTAAATAAATATTTATTTTGTATTAAACCGCATTGTTTGTTCATTTATTTTATTCAAGATACGCTGTGGTAAATTTGAACATGTATTTTTATTCTTATTTCACATGTACACACAGACGTTTTATGGAACATTAAGTCATGAATCCACAGACCAGTTACTAGGAGTGTTGAGAGGTGTAGTCCTCTGGTGCTCTTCAGCTTGGAGATCCAAAATGTTTCCCAAATAAAACAGTAGTTCTGAGGCACTCACAAGGAATCTAAGTTTAAAAAGCCTTTATTCAAACTTGGCTATTCATTAAAAACCAGCCAACATGTTTCAGCCTCTGTGGCCTCCTTCTTCTCATGTGTGTATTTATATACTGTATATTGTGTATTTTATATATATATATAAATTATATTATAATAATATACAGTACAGTATAATAAAATATATAGTTCATTCATGTCTTCTGATGATGGCGACACATTTTTACATTTTAAATAAGATATGTTGACATTCACAAATCAGGACATTCGCGATAGTTAACACTATGAGATTATAAGTTAGCCTACTATCAGGTAATTAAATTAATTTAATTTAATTTAAGATCATTTAAACTGAGGCAATGCCATGTCCTTTATAAAGTCCTTCCATGTGCCTTCTGGCGGATATTCAGGCTGCGCGGGGATTGTTTTATTTATACTGCCATGTCCTTGGTTAGAGGACTTCCAAGGTCACCTGGCCAGTGTCCGAGACATCGTTCCAGACGCTAGCCAATCCGCTTGCGTGTGGGCTGTTATAAAGGTAGGGGGAAAGTCTGCTGCTGCTTTTGCTTCACCGCTGTTTTGCCGTACATATGTTTTGCTTTACTGTTACTGGATAGATACAGTAAACTCTATGCACCTCGCCTCACTGCTGTGCTGCATGAATGCTGCTGCGCTGGTTTGGTCCTTTGCCATATTGTTGCTTCGCATGCACTTTCTCGTATCTGATGTTTTTCATCTGTTCTCTCTCCCTCTCTTTTCCTACTATTTTGTGGTTGTGTGTGTTTTACATCAAAGAAGATCTTCTAACCTTGTAGAGCTGTGAGCTAAATGTGGTAGTGTGACGTGCTGGGGGTGGTTTCTCTTCTTCATGTGCGTGTTGGTCACCCCTTCGTGCTGATTGTCACAGTGAATTGTGTGTGTGTGTGTGTGTGTGTGTGTGTGCGTGTGTGTGATTCACGTGTGTTTGGGGTGACTCTTGCTGGGATATTTATCCCGCCATCTTTTTTTTCATAGTCTGCACATCCTGATAAGCTCCAGCTCCAATTTGTTTGTGTATTTTGGTATTTTGTGATAATTATATCATCATCATATCATATATCATAATAATAATATCATTCCTAGTGTAGCTTACACTTGGTGTAGTTGCAACTACTTTTAATATTGCTGTATCCTCCTGAGACCCAGCAATTCATTGTTGTCCTCCGTGGGGAACATGATACTGTGGTCTTTATTTCAAACCCCATGCATGCAGTGTGTTTGGGTCATAATGTACTGGAAAGATTACATACTGGGCTTTCCGTTGATGTCACATAAGTGGGGGTGTGGCCAACAGATCACATGTTCTGTCTTTCTACATTGGCAGCGATTGCAGCAAGCACATTCAGTGAGGGGTTTAAGTGATCAAATCTTTTAAATACAGCATGTAGTTATTTTTTCTTATAATATTCTTTTTTATTTGTGAAGATTTTAACTACATTATATTACAATTTTATAAGGGCATGTTAATTTTAAGCCTTTTAAAATACACATTTTATACACATTTGTCCCCTGTAGGGGACAGTGGGACTAGTTTTTTCCATTTTCAACCCTGTCTCAAATACCCTAAGCTTCATATGTATTGGGCAGGAAAGAAAATGGTGCCCATTACTGCCAATGTGATAACCAGGGACAGATTTTTTAAAACTTTGCCAGTCCATCAAATGACCAAAAAACGAGGAAGCTCTTTGGAAGGTCAGGTCTCTTTTCAACAGAGACCAACAGTCAACAAGGCTGCCTCAATTGATCAAGATCCCTCAAAGCTGGCAAAGATGAGTAAATGATTCCTTTTACAGGTCAGTGTCCTGTGTGCCAATGTGAGCCTGGGAAACCAAATCTCACAGGTCGCAGGGCCTTTGTGTTTGCCAGTCCCAGTGGTTTGGTGAAAACACATTTCAAGACAAGCAGGTGGGGATTGGAGGAAATGCTGTTGTTTGCATGACAGGGTCACTGCCAGGAGGATCCCAGCTTTACCCACACCGGTATTTCACTTCTATCAAAGTGCTGGATCGCTTACAGGAAAACGCTCTCCTGGCAACAGGGACTATCGAATCTTCATCTTTTTTACATCTGTAAATCTTAAATGTCCAGTGACACTGAGCTCCAGCAACAGGAGAAAGGCGCATTAGAGATGATAGTCAGGAAACCCTCAGAGATTGCTATAAGAAAATGGCTGAACAACAAGAAAGGTCCTTTGGCATCTTCCATCCATGGAATAGAGCCTCAGGATATCTGCCCAAGATGGTCAACAAATGTCAAGCGCCATGTTACTGCATCTATACCTGTTGTTGTAACAGTGCTTACAGAGGCGGACTGGACCACATGATCAGCTTCTATCCGATGTCAAGCCGCACAAGGAAATGGATTGTTCGCACCATCTTATGTTGCTTTGATCTGGCTGCCAATCCAAACAGTTGGATTTTGCTGCATAGGTCATACACAAATGCACAAATGCACGCAAGCATGAAACTAATTTCACATTGCATGTCATGGGCTCAACTCAACAGGAAGTCAGTTAGTCTGCCAAAACACACCTGAAGGAATTCAATACACTCTTCCAAGTGAATTATGCAATCGACACCGAACCGGGTCTATGTGATCTAAAGACATTGAGGATGTTAAACATCAGCTGTGACGATGCCTTAAACATACACCAAAAAGTGGTTAGGAACCTTCTGTGGAACATCATATTAAGTGACGTCACGTTCAGAGACATCACATTGATTGACATCATAGCTTTGCCCGGGTAGGCACAGGGTGCTTGGGCCCGCTTATTGTTGCTTCCGGATATATTACTTATTATATTATATAATAATGATATAACTATATTATATATTACTAAATAGAACAAAAATTCATTGCACTGATCCACATAGGCAATGTCAGGTAACCTGTGCTTGCTGTGACAAAATGTGGATTCTGGAATAAATTTAATTTGTGAAGTATCTTCTCAACAATTTTATTTTGGTTGTAACCTTCAGTTAATTTCATGCTTATTTCTCCCTTACTTTCTCGCAGTTTGGAGGAGACACAGGCTAAGACCTCTGCCAGTAGCACAAGACCAACTGACAAGTGAAGAAAGAGGGAAAACGTGATGTGCAGAAGACTATTGATGCCTGGATGAAATGACAATAATTCCCCTCACAGGATCAAAAAAGTATATCTATTGATCTAAAACTCAAATGGAGATAGGCGAGCACTGACTCCAGATCTACTGCCAGATCATCCTCATCTCCATTGTAAGGCAAGGTGATGCGCTGGAGAACAACCTACAGTTATGTGAAAGTTTTTGCACCTTTACTGATTTATTTGCATGTTTGTCATACTTTAATGTTTCAGATCATCAAACAAATTTAAATATTAGTCAAAGTATAAACATCATGCAGTTTTTTAAAAGAAGGTTTCTATCATTAAGTGAAAACAAAATTCAAAACTACATAGCCCTGTGTGAAAGTGTTTGCCCCCTAAACCTAATAACTGGTTGGGCCACCTTTAGCTGCACCAACTGCAATGTAGTGTTTTTAATAACTTGCAATGAGTCTGTTACAGCGCTGTGGAGGAACATTGGCAGACTCATCCTTGCAGAATTGTTGTAATTCAGCTATATTGGAGGGTTTTCGAGCATGAACCGCCTTTTTAAGGTCATGCAACAGCATCTCAATTGGATTCAGGTCAGGACTTTGACTAGGACACTCCAAAGTCTTCATTTTGTTTTTCTTCACCCATTCATAAGTGGACTTGCTGGTGTGCTTTGGGTCATTGTCCTGCTGCAGATCCCAAGTTTGCTACACCTTGAGGTCACAAACAGATGGCCGGACATTCTCCTTCAGGATATTATGGTACACAGCAGAATTCATGGTTTCATTTATCACAGCAAGCCTTCCAGGTCCTGAAGCAGCAAAACAACCCCAGACCATCACACTACCACCAGCATATTTTACTGTTGGTACAGTATGATGTTCTTTTTCTGAAATGCAGAGTTACCTTTACGCCACACAATGGGACACACACTTTCCAAAAAGTTCAACAGTTGTCTCGCCCGTCCACAAAGTATTTTCCCAAAAGTCTTGGGAATCATCAAGATGTTTTCTGGAAAAAAAGAGCCTTTATGTTCTTTTTGCTTAGCAGTGGTTTTTGCCTTTGAAACTCTGCCATGCTAAGCATTTTTGCCCAGAGCCCCTTTCTTATGGTGTCATGAACACTTACCTTTATTAGGATTATTGTGTAAGGATTAGGGTGTAGGTATTAGTGTGTAAGGATTAGGATGTAAGGCTTAGGGTGTAAGAAATAGGATGTAGGGATTAGGGTGTAGGGGTAGGGAATATGGTGTAGGGACTGGGGTTAGAGTGTAGGGAATAGGATAAGGAATAGGAGCTAGGGTGTAGGGAATAGGGGATGAGGTGGTGAAGCTCTTTTGACTAATGTAGAGATTAGGGTATAAAGTTTAGGATTTAAGATTAGGGGCAGACTGCACACCATGGGACCTTAGCATGGTAAAATATATTCAGTTCAATATATCTACCAGATCATTATAAAAATTAAATAAATGAAATAAATAAATAATAAATATGTACTGTGTCCCGAAGCGCTCCAGCAGATGGCGGTAGGCGGCGTAGTTGTACACTACAGGGAGTGAGGATGAAGCTCGCCAGAACTCCTCTGAGATGGGGAGGTACTGTGGCAGCTGGTTCTGGACCTGAGCCACTTTTAACAGTTGATATTGAGATGTTTATCTGCTCCTTCTGCTCTGTAAATCTTCATAACGGCTCTAATCTGAGGTGCTGGTTGTTAATTGGTGATTTCTGAGGCTGGTGACTCTAAATGAACTTCTCCACTGCAGCAGAGGTCCAGTACCAGTCATATGTTTGGACGTACCTTCTCCTTCAGTGATTTGTATTTATTATTATTACTTTTAACATTGTACATGTTAAAAGTAATAATAATAAATACAAAACATGTTTGGAATTATGTAGTAAACATAATTGTTTCAAAGTGATAAACAGCCCAAAATATGGTTTTAGATTGTTCAAAGTAGCTACATTTAGCTTTGATGCCAGCTTGGCACACTCAGGGCATTCTCTCATGACATTCTCAGTAACCTGGATTGGTTTTCAGTTCACAGGTGTGCCTTGTGCCGTGGGATGAGTTGGACTGGAGAGTAAAGGAAAAACAGCCATCAGGTACTCAGCACTTCCGAGAACTCCTTCAGGATTGTTGAAAAACCATTCCATTGTTCTGTGGAGTATAAGGAGCATGAACTGCCCCTGGTTTGGACTGATCCTGGGGAAAGGTAAATTGCAGGACCAGAAGGGCTTTGGGAAGGTTTGCCAGAAACAAAATCTGCTCGGTGTATTGCCTGAGCCATAGCACAACTGGGTCCATCTGCTGCATTATGTCTGGCAACTCAGGGATGCCACCAGGATGGGCATTTGGGTCAGTGAAATTGCCTGGGGCTCCTGAGTTGATGGGCCCTCTAAGCCCAAAACCAGAATGGCTGGACGGCAGGAAGAGCCCTACATGGTTGGGTCTTCATTTTCAGATCGGTATTTATCACCCCCTCCAGGAGTGACCCCCATCTGTGGTTCACTACATCCATTGCTTTGGAGCATTGCTTTTTAATACTTTGTTAAGTTTATCAGAGACTTTTCTTTGGCTTTTTTTCGGCACTTTGCCTTGTCTTCAGTCTGGACTTTGTCTTTGACTTTGTCTTTAGCTTGAACTTTGACCCCTGTTACCGAAGTGACTGGATTTCAGACCTGGTGTTACCTGCTGTTTGCACGTTTCTCCTGATAGCCTAGCAAGCGTGTATGAGGTTGGCCGCGGACTGGCCTGTTCAGAACAGCGTGGTGCAGTGTCCTGTGGATCTGCCTCTCATTAACCCCGAGTCGTTACATTTATAGAAAAAGTAGCACTATGAATAAAACAAACAAATAAAAACTTGAGGTATCAGAGGGATAAAGAAATCCAGACTGTAAGAATATGACCATTAGACCACGCCCCCATGCTGTATACCCCACCCCTTCTCTAAGAAAACACTAATAATTCTACTGTGACGTACACAAGCGTGTGAGAGGGAGCTGTGTGTTTAAAAAATCAGCGTTTTGTTTTCAGACTGTTGTTTACACCATTATAGAATTTCCTTCTGTTCCTTCTCAGCCAATCAGAGTGAGGTTCGACATGAAAAGGTTTTGTACTTACAGTCCCAGGATGAACAGAAACAACACACAGCTGCAAAGCTGAGGAAAAAAAACTCAGACTTTAGAGACAAAGTGAAACTGAGAGTAAATGAACATCTGCACACATCTGTGTTAAACACAGCAGTTATGACTGTTGTAAAGCTGCTGGTCGCGATGCTGCAGAGATCCGTTTAAGAGGGTTTTAGGACGACTTACGGAAAAACCTCAATAAAAGCATAAGAAAAAAAACCACATGAAATTCAGTTCAACGCATGATGGAGACAAAGATCCATGCTGAAGTGTGTGTGTGTGTGTGTGTGTGTGTGTGTGTGTCCGGTTCACATGGGCTAATCTGCATTTTCACACAGGCGCTTCCTCGTAGGAGCTCATTTGAATAATTAAAACATAATTGAGTTTCCCAGTGAAGCGCTTACTGTCAAGCTGTTATTAACAGCTGACTCTGACACACACACACACACACACACACACACACACACACGTACACACACAGTGTCATAATCATCATCATCATGATCACTGCCACTTTTATTTTCTTTGATTTGCACTTGAAGTTTAAATACAGAGTGAATCCTTATTAGTCCAAAGGGACTCGGGTTAAATCTGTCCAAACTGTCCACTGTCTTATTCAGCTGTCCTCCCTCTCTGTCTCTCTCTCTGTCTGTCTCTCTCTCTCCCAGAACTGCGTGGGATTTTAAATGTTTTATTCTTGTTCTGTCTTTGCACAGTGAGTTTGTCACTGTTTTGTTTAAATGCGTACAGTATTATTATTATTATTATTATTATTATTATCCTGAGAGCTGTAGAGAACTAGAGTGAGAGTTTAGCTCAGCTTATGGTTCCACTATGAGATCTTCTGCACCTGCATGAACCCAGATCAGGTGGATGATCAGTGATTTGAAGATTAACCCAAGTGTTGGTGACTTTATATGATTGGACGGTTTGAGTTTATGAGGTCTCTGGGGTGGGCGGGGCAAAACTGTTCTCTATGTTCTGATTTAGAGGGACCGAGTGTAACGCCGCCTATTATCTCCGCTGAGGGCCTAGGGGTTAGGGGTTAGGGAGGACGGCTCTAGAGGACGCAGTGTTTAATGACGTTTAATGTGAATCTGCGTGCAGGTCATGTGCTGGAATAAACACGGAGATCTTGGATGAATTACAAACAGTGGATTTCTTATACTGTTAGAAGAATACACGTTTAATAACATTCATCTCCATCAGCTCTTCAGTGCTTCTCCGTCAGGCTTCGAAACAGCCTTCGCGTGTAATCCGAGCTCGAATGTGAAGCTTTAACAAAAACAGAACTGGCAGCCGAAAGGCGTAATACAGCTGCACTTCAGCCGCGCGTCTGCCAGAGCCGAATTGCTGTAATTCAAGGAAACGTGTCATGAGTCCATGATGGACTATTATGTGCGTCAGAAAGGAAGCAAATCGGCACGACCACGAGCACGACTCAGAAAGCTGCTGGTGTTTATTTAAATAAAGTTTTATTTGCATTTAAATAGAACCCAATAAGTTGTTGTTCAGCACTTTTATTTTAAATTTTTTTTCCTTGCAAACCCAGAGGGACGGCATGTGCTAATCTTTCTTTGTACAGTTTGACATTTATGTCTAAAATAAAAAAATGTTTGTCAATCTAACAGTCTAATATATATAACGGGAAACAGACACAAAAACAAACCGTCTTAAAGTGTTAACAAGCGAAATGAACCACAAAACAGCCACAGAACTGCTTTATTTACATTTATATTTATTTACAGTTCAATTACTATTTTTTCTGAAGTTGCATTTAAACACTGAACAATTCAACAAGTTTTACAAATAAGTGTAAAATTTGGACTTCAGCAGTAACATGCAGGAACACTCAAACAACACCTGACGATCCGTCCACACTGACATCTGGAGTGATTGTCATTACAACTGACAGGGAGAGTTCGTCATCAATATTTCTGCACAGATGTTAAATACCGAGTTGCATTAAACACTTTTAAAAGCAATTCCATGTGAAAATGAAGTAATTACAGGAAATAAAGGCAAAATAATCTTCAGCACTTTGGTCTTACTGAGAACTCCATAATAAAACAGACGTTAAGACACAAACTACAGATACACCTTATGTCCATCATTCCTTCTTAAATAACAAGAAAGGATAAGTTCTTCGAGTTAAGAGGAGTTGAGTGTAGTCTAGATTAGAGGGTGGTAGTCCTAAGGTCTTGTTCAAGTACTAGTTCACTAGTAGTCTTGGTTAGTGGGACAGAAGACTTGATTAAGAGGCTCTGTCTGGGTTGTGGGGGACCGCTAGTCAGCAGTCTGGGTTAGGGGACTAGCAGTCTAGACTATGTGGTTAGGTATTACTCATTTTGGTCAGGGGTGGCAGTTTCAGTTAAGTAGTAGCAATCTAGATGAAAGGACTAGCAGTCTTGGTTAAAGGAAGGTTGGTTAGGTGACTAGCACTTTGGCAGTTTTGGTTGAGGTGGGAGTTTTAGTTAGGGGTCGGGCACTGGAGTAATTCCGCAAACACCAATGTTTCAGTCACGCATCTAAAATGCAGGAAATTGATACTAACTGGGACATAGTCATTTATCAAGTATGAAATTAAATATAAAACTGTACAAATAAATCATTTTAGTAATATTTTTTAGCGTTATCACACTGTGATAATAAAACCTCAAAATAGGTGATATTGTCAATACTATGATAAAAGGATAAATAAAGTAATGACATCAGACCACAAAAAATCCAATCAGACCACAAAAAATCCAAACATCTCCAGGTAAACAACGTTCCGTAAAATATTTTACAATCTTTTTTTTAAAAAAAAAATCATGTCAAATGAGATATAAATAAAATATCAGAAACCAGATAGCATGATGTGCTGAAGTCATTAAGGTAATACCGGGAATGATCATATCATCAAACACTTAATACTCAAGTACAACTTAATGATTTTTCTTTCTTTTTTTTTGGCATGACAGATCATTTTGAACACTCATACAAATTACCAACACTACAGCAGTTAAACCTACTACCATCAAATTCACCATACAAACAACACTTATTCACCATGAAATGCGGTAATATGTTACTGATTAGAAGCGAATGCACAGTTTATTAATGCTGCAGACGGAATGCGGAGAAGAGTACGTAAAATAATGGTTCACCATCGTGTCAGACACACGGTAACCATTTGCTGATATTATGGACTCATATCACAATATTATTATTATTTTTTATTACAACATAACTAATGACTAAAAAATGATTTAGAGCCTTGATGGAGTCTGATCTGCCACCTCGTCCAAGAAATACAATGTAATGATTATCTTCTCAGAGAGGAAACGAGACAATGCTCCAAATCTATCCAAAATACTTTAATGACCTTCCGTACTCTCTGTTCCAAAAGAGACAGTCTTTATCTCCTTTACCAAGGCCACGTTCCTCCTGGACAGTTATACTATTTCAATGTCTTTAAGATACCAATATTCTGGGTGTGAAATATAAGAACATGTCATGGAACTTAAATGCTATCGAATAAACGATACATGCCTAAAACATACACACACTACTCCTGCCTTCTGAATTTCGATAATTCATGCCCTTAATTTGTTTCGTTAGCCCTAAAACCAGAGAGGAAGGCGATTTTTCAAAACTTAAAACTAGCACAAGAAATCAATGAGTGCAGTTTGACGCAGGGGTTCAGGTGGCGTCTTCTTCATCATCCTCACCCAGATAATAATTAAGAGTAATAACAGCGCTTATAAAATCGCCAAGCTCCACAAAATCAGCCGTGATAATGTTAACACCATTTTCTCCCGGACGCTGGGAACGAATCCATTGCATCATCCCTGGAAGAGCTCTGTAAAAAAAACACAAAGAAATCAGCAGGAGGGCTGGAAGGCTTTGCTTACCGAGGAGCAGTAATGGTTAGGGGTCAGTCTTGCTGTGTGGGGGGGGGAGAGTCTTGGGTTATGAGCTACCTGTCCTTGTTAGAGATCAGTCTTGGTTAGTGAGGTAGCAGTCTTGATTAGGGGTCAGTCAAGGTCAGTGGGATGGCAGTCTTGGTGAGAGTCTAGCCACAAAGTAGTAGACTTTGTTTAGGATCAGTCATGGGTAGTAGGGTAGTAGTATTAGTTAGGGGTCAGTCCTGGTTAGTAGCACATAATCTCTAAACTGGTAAAGACCTTTGCATCCAAGTCAACATTTCACAGCAAACCCAGATGCATTGTGGGTGCCTACCTCTCTGTGATGGTCTCTCTAAGTCCACTGGTAACTCCTTTCATCACGGTGCTTGCTTTGGGTGTCAGAACCACCTGGGAAACAAAAAACGTTCCTTTCCGTCTGCGCTCGGTCACTGAGGTCTGGAGGAACTGAATGAGTTTTTCTGGGTCGGTGGTGTTGGCCCATGGAGATGGCATCATCTGACCCGGCCACAGAAATGGTACCTCCAGGGCCATCGGGCTGTGGTAAAACACCAACACCTGGTACTCCTTCTCCCATAAATACTTCAGACTCACTTCTTCAGCAAAAACCACAGGACAGAGACGATCTCCAAAAACGGTACGCAGCATCTGGACCAACTTTTCATGATGCAGGTTCTGCACACCATAAAAATGATTAAAGTCCAGAAAGACAATTTCTCGAGCATGGGAGGAAAGAAAAGCATTGATCTGCTCCAAGCCTTCGCGTACGGTGGCGCTGAAGAGGCCATGAGCGAAGTACAGCTCATTTTCAGGATCTCGAGGTTTGGTGGAGATGCGAAGGTCAAAAAATCTAATCCCGGCCTCTAACTGGCTAGAAAAGTTCATGGTTTGCGTTGCGAGCCATTTCCTCATCAATTTTTTAGCCACAGCTCCAAAAACTGAGACAAAATTCTGTACTGTTTCAGGTTGTTCTGGTCCAACAGGAGATGCTTCGTCAATGTAGAAGCTGAAGGAATCATGGGATCCTGCAGGAGACAAGAAGCATTAACATCTGGATATGTTTAGTTTCTCTGCTCATGAACAAAAATCACCCCACTAAAACCCATAACAGTATCTATCATCTTGGCCCGAACAGTAGGTTTTAGTCCCAACCTTACTGGGTTTGGCTACAGAACAAGCTAAATCCATTCTGGCATTTTGGGGAAAAAGCTTCTGCAAAAGAAACAAGACGTATTACAAACTGAGAATATTTAGTGTATGGTGTAGCATGTTAAAAGAAACAAAAAGCAAAATAGTTAAAATTCTCCTGTTTAATTCTTACATGTACTTTTGTATTGTTTTGCACAGTTTGGTCAGAGTTCCAATCAGTAACCCAGTAAAGTTGAAAGTTGAAGTTGATTTAACAGAATCATCAGCATTGTTGTCCTTAGTATCCTCTATAACGTGGTATGTGATGACTCGATCACACAATATGTACAATAGCCAGTGACTTCGGAGGAAACTGTAACGGCACTAACAGAACATTATATTTTCTTTAATTTTCATTTTGTTTTTCTTTTCAATTCCTTCATGGCTTTTCATGAACGACTTTTCAGGTCATGTAGTTTTTTTTCACTGATCACATGACAGAAAGGACTGAGTTGTTCACTGTTCGTTTCCCAAAACAACATAAGTTTTAAATGTTCTAAATAAAAGAGCTATCTAAATATAAATCGCAGGTATGTTTGTTTGGCTACAGACAGCTGCGTCACTGAGCGAAATCATTTCCCAGATCGAGTGAAAGCCTGAAAATGTCATTTATTGTGTTTTGCAGTGAAACTCATTCCTACTGTATGTTTGTATTTCATGCCGTCTTCATGAGAACATAACCTCGCCCTATTCCGCTCCCTCTCTGATCCTTTCTAACCCGTCGCTAACTCTCCCTGTTCCTTTAGGTGCTTAGAGCCTCCACTTCTCACCATAATCCCTGGACACTTTCCCCATAACTTCAACACAGACCTGCATTTTCCTCAAGGTTTCCTTTAGTACTCTATCCAACATTTAACCGTTAACCTAAGCCTAGCTCTACCCTTAACACTGCACAAGCAGCAGCATAGCTCTAGTCCTTACAATACCCTGTAATCCTACATTAATCCCCACCCTTAGTTCCTGTATGCTCACCTGACCTTCTTTAAGGGCCATCTGCTAACTCACAACTTGAGTTCTAACCCCATCTCCAGCCACTAATCCTGTTGTGTAGGTCCGTACAGAACTGAAGAGTCCTAACCTGAACCTAACATCGGCATTATCTCGAGATTTTTTGAAAACCCAGATATTTAATTCTATTCCCTAATCACATTTCCACCCACATTTTATTTATAAGTTTTTAATCTCTTTCCATTTCCACTCATTCATACACTAAACCTCGGCTGTATACATGAACACAATGTGCTTAAAATATTACATAACATGATGATGATTTAGTCTAAAGGCAGTAAGTGTGTCATGTTCCCGCTTCTCACCGTGTCTTATACTGATTATTCTAACAATAACACTAATTTATCTGCGGCTGAAATGAACCCTGAATCAGACCCCTGGAGAGCTGATGATTATTAAACAGCCGAACTAAACTCTAATTTCATGCAAAGAAAAACAACACATGGGCTAATTTACCCCAAACTATTTAGAAATCCAAATGTTCATGTGATGCGACTGTCATGTAAATAATATATTTTGGAAACTGAATATTTTTTTTTACGACTGACTCCATCTAAACCTGGTGTTTCGTATCCAGCAGCTAAAGACGAGGCACCAAACGACTCAGAGGAGACGTTTCATCATCATGACTGTGCAAATCTCATCTTCCAGTCATTTAATCATCACGTTTATCTAGTTTATGGGACGCAGCCGGATAGAAACCCCCTAAGTGTCAGAGAGAAAGTGCAGGATTAGGAGAGGATCAGCGCTCGGACGGAGCAGGCGAGTTAACCCTCACACACACCGCTCACGTCTCTTCTGCACGGCTCACGTGGACGTGAAGGTCTTTCTGTCTGCAGTGTTTATTACTGATTACAGACAGCATGAGGATGAAAACCGACTGGGTGTGAGACCAGCGCTCTACAAGAATCTCTGTATCTCTTACAGGAACAGACACCAGGCTGGGTGGAGTTTAGAGACGAGCTGACGCTGTAGTCGCACAAAACACAGTACTCGGGCTGATCCTATTATTTTTATGTTATACATATGATAAAGGAAATGTGCCAAAGAAGCTACTTCTGAAGTTTATGCAACATTGGAAGGGACTGATCTCGCTTCCCTAAAACCTGCAGCCGATTCAGAGAGATGATTTTTATATGTGACACTTAAAATAATAATTAATTAAAATGCGAGTTATTAATATTTCTTTATGAGTATTAATACTAAACTTGGTGTAAGCTAATAGAAGCATGTGACCTGTGAAAATTCATGATTAAATTTAAGCATTCTGTGCAAAATTAAGGATTTTTAAAAAATAGATAAATACTAAATAATAAATAAATCTGTAGTGTCCATAACCATGTCAAATTCATCTTAACAGTTTAGCACTTTAAAAACAATACACTTTTTCAGGTTTATGTCTTTTCATGTGAAATCTAAACTGTCCAAGCATGGGTCGGGAAATAAGAAGTATTAAGTATTATGAACATACAGTATGGTGTTATATGAAAATTCACTTTTTTCACCTGGTGAGACACTTTTTAGCTCCAACACCATGATTCGGTTGAGAGCGAGTGAGTTCCTGTTCTCACTGACGTTACAGCAGATATACACACTCGTCTCTCTCCCTCTCTTTATTCTCTCTCTTCAGCTTAATAAGAGGAAAGTCTTTCAGCTGGTCATGTGACTGAGAAACCCGGCGCGGTGTACACTCCTCTGTCCTGAAGATCCCAGCTTTACCTCTGGACGCTCGTACTGGAGACTCCTTACACTCTACTCACTCTAACAACATTTCACTGTATGTACAGCGAGCGCTGTTAATGAGCCGTTACTATGGAAACCACAAGGTATTAAAACCAGCGCATTACTGGTCACATGCTCTACTGTCAGAGCCGCTGTTACAGAGAATTAATCAACACCTTCTGACCAATCAGAGCGCAGGAATCAGCATCACCACAGGAGAAAAGAAACCTGCAGTTTAAAAGTCACTGTGTGTAAAATAAAGTCTGCAGGTAGATGCAACTCATTGCAGTTGTGTTTGCAGGTTGAAGGTGAGAGGTTTTGTGGTAATTATGTAAACTGAAGTAAAGTAGGGAGATAATAAGTCAGTGTGTGATGATTATTATGATTATTTTTAAAATTAGATCATCATTTAATTTCTAATCAAAGTGTAATTGCAGTACACTCATTAATACTGTAGATGAGTTAAAGTGGGAGTATTATTACTGTATCTGAAGTGACTAATCACACACCAGCAGTACATTAGCAGTGTTTAGAAATATGCTAATGATCTGTTAATTAATCTAATGATCTATACCTCAGTGTGTGTGTGTGTGTGTGTGTGTGAGTAAGTGATATACACTAATAATGATTGATGAACAGATCATCATTAATCATCAGCACTGATTATTAGTCATTTATTAATAAACCTAAACATTCAAATCCTAGTGATTACCTCATGGCTTGGGGGCGGGGCTAAACTTGAACCTGACCAGATCCTGACTAGTTATCTGATGTTCCTGTTGTAAACGCCTGTGTGTTTGTTTGGGTGCAGTAACGCCAGCCTGCGTCTCGTCTCGTCTCGTCTCTGATCTCAGACTCTTTGTGTTCCTCAGTAGATCCTCCCTGAGCTCTGATGGGTTAAAGGTATCATTTATAACAGTGTGTAATACTTCTGTTCCTGTGTGTGTGTGTGTGTGTGTGTGTGTGTGTGTGTGTGTGTGTGTGTGTGAGAAGGCGGCGATTTGGGACACAGCCGCAGTCTGGGGGGGTTAGACCTCCAGTTCATCACACTGAAGACTGAACACTTAGAACTTAACATACACTGTGCAACACACACACACACACACTCCGCCTTCTCCAGTAACACTTCTGAAAAGAAGCAGTAACCCCACTCAGTGTGTTTTTTCCTGATGAAGACCATTAGATCTTCGACATTTGAGCTGAGCTGCTGCTTTTCCTGCATGAGCTCATCACACACACACACACACACACACACACACACACAGTTGCTGCTCTCAGGTTCGTGTCCCTGAAGCAACAGGTTTGATCTCATATGATTTGGCAGCTTTAATATTATTTATTACTGCTGAGATTACCACACACACACACACACACACACACACCTGGTCCCCCCCCCCCCTGACATCTACATATAGCTGACTGTTTGCAAGAACAGAACGTTTAGTGGTTATAATCTGGATGACGTCATAAAAAGGATAGAAATAACAATAAATAAATAAATAAATAAATAAATAAGTGCTGCTGCTTCCTCAAAAAAAAGTGCGCATCAGGTTTTATCAAACCCCCCCATACACACACACACACACACACACACACACACGTGCATCACTAGCTTCTGTTTTTGGATGTGGATCTATACAGTTATATATATATACACCCCCCCCCATGTTTCATCCTAATGATGGTGTGTGTGTGTGTGTGTGTGTGTGTGTGTATCTTTATTTCCCCCTTACGTGCTCTACATGTCTATTATTCTATTCTTCCTCCTTCACACACACACACACACACACACACACACGCGTATGTATATATGTATATCTTCACCCTCCAGCCCTGATCCTGTGTGTGTGTGTGTGTGTGTGTGTGTACTCACCCGGTATGGCGAGGTTGGTGAGCGGGAGCGCGTGCAGGTTGGCGGGGAGGTTGGACATCCAGTCCGCGTGCCGGAGCTCGCCCTTACCGTGAGACGCAGCCATGCCGACACACACACACACACACACACACTGACACACACACACTCCGCGCTCTGTCTCAGCACCGCTCTCTCTCTCTCTCTCTCTCTCTCTGTGTCTCCGCCTCACCACCACACCCTCACACACACACACACACACACTGAGACACGGAGCGGCTGCAGGTGAGACTCTCCCTCTGTGTCTCTCCTCCACACGCGCGCGCGCAGGGCATGGGGACGGAATAACGCGCGCAACCGGCACGTGCACGAGAGCGCGCAGGACCAGAGCGAGGAGAGAGAGAGAGAGAGAGCAACACACACACACACACACACACACACTACTGGTGTCGTCCCGCGTCTTTAACAGTTAAAATGTTAAATCTAATAATAATCTGATCTTTAATATAATCAGTGTTATTATTATTATTATTATTATTATTGTTATTATTATTATTATTATTATTATGATTATTATTATTATTGATATTATTATGATTATGATTATTATTATTATTGTTATTATTATTATTATGATTATGATTATTATTATTATTGATATTATTATGATTATGATTATTATTATTATTGTTATTATTATTATTATTATTGTTATTATTATTATTATGATTATGATTATTATTATTATTGATATTATTATGATTATGATTATTATTATTATTGTTATTATTATTATTATGATTATGATTATTATTATTATTGATATTATTATGATTATGATTATTATTATTGTTATTATTATTATTATGATTATGATTATTATTATTATTATTATTGATATTATTATGATTATTATGATTATTATTTGAGGCTGAAGCCCACGTCCATGTCTGTGTGTCTCTCTGTACAGCAGAACTCTCTGTCTAACTTATTAATACAAAGAAATCCCATTCTGTAAGGTTGAGTATCTTACGCCTTGTTTACACTAAGTTGTCCTTCTTTGGTGCTCAGACAAATACACTCCCTGTTCGGTAATCGGAGAGTGAATCACAGATGAGAAATGGAAAAAGTAGATCAAAGGATAAAGATGAAGTTTTGTCTTAAAACCACTCCAGCATGTTAAAATTCACTTATACCACTTCAGCGCTGTTATTTCAGCCAAAGTGAAAATATGAACTAATCCCAGTCAAAATATTCACTTTATCTTTTCTAATTAATATCTATTGGTGCAGGTGTTTGTTTACATTGAGACAGTAGCGCATTAGTAGATTATTTTACAGTAGATTATTAAATCCCACACATAACTGTTCATAACATCACTTTTACTCCACATTTAGATTTCATTAGTTTTATTAAATTCTGTCCTGATGCTGTAACACAATCTGGATGGACAGACAGAGATGAAGACAGACAGAACATTTTCTGAGACTGGTTTCAGTTCCTTTAATGTATGACATGTAAAGATCATATTAAAAGAGTGAGTTCTGACCCAATGTACCTTTCTTTTATATATACATATGATAGAATAAATAATGAATAAAGACAAAGTTAAGATTATTAGATGTGTACTTCAGTCAGTGTTAAAGCCTGCCTCAATTTAACCAGATGATCCCTGACTGAACTCAACACCACTGAACCATCAGCTGAACTGGAGCCTCAACATCAGCACCTGAGCTTACCAATGCTGTGTGTGTGTGAGAAAACAAATCCACACACACACGTGCGCATACATGCCAACATCTAGTGTACAGCCTTCCCAGAGGAGTGTGTGATAAAAGTACACACATGGGGGAACAGATCTGGTACAGGACACACATCAGCACATAGGGGTGTGATGGTCAGGGGGGCACATACTTTAGTTATCACACAATACCATCACCAATATCACACATGCTTTTTAAAAATCAATCACACATGGAGTTGTGCGGACATTAAACAGTTTATTATGTACAAACATCAGTAACATTTCTTAGAAAACTGAAGTGTGTTAAAGCAGAACCTGAGTGATGAGCTGCAGGATTCTGACTCGACACACACACACACACACACCGAAAATCACAGTACCTCATCTTCTTCATCATCACATTCTTCATCATCTTCATCAGCTTTATTATCATCTTCATCATAAAGGTCATTATTTTATTACAGACTGAAACACTACAGATTTAATCATCTCTACTTTTTTGTCTTCAGTGTTTTATTTCCTCAGATTCAGTAAATGTTCAAAACGCAGCGTTTAGGATCTACAGCCAAACTACACGACACACACACACACACACACACACACACACTATACATACCTCTCTCTTTCTCTCTCTCTCTCACACACACACACACACACACACCCCTATCAAACTCTTCCTACATGTAATTGTTTCTTATTTTACTGCAGATCTATTCTAATTATAATTATTCTTTTATTTTATTAATTGTTTTTGTAAAATCACTTTGTTCATTGTTTTGTGTGTGTGTGTGTGTGTGTGTGTGTGTGTGTATGAATGTGCTAGGTGTGCAATTGTGTCTTCAGATCTGTTGCATGGGCTTCAGGTCAGGAGAAACCTGAAAAAAGGCAACAAAGAAACAGACCAGAAATGAAAGAATAGAAACAATCCAAAGTAAATTAATGTGTGGGAGGAGTCTTGCATTTCCCAGCATGCATCTCTCACCTCAAAATCAGTTCCTGTAGACTTCCTGATGTCGTCAGGTGTAAGCCCCGCCCACACCTCGATCAGAGTCAGCCCTTTATCCTTATCCACGTCAAACACGGCCTGAGAACACGAAGCATCAGAGATCAGAACATAACAACACTGAAGGGGCGTGGTCAAGTGTCTGCTGTGGGCGGAGTGGAGGCAGAAAAAAGGCTCCTGAGTCTTACTGCAAACACACGCGCACACACACACACACACACTTCCTACAGGGGTGTGTAAACTCAGGATTTCAGGAAGTGTCAGGTGCCACCATGGATCCTCAACACTCTGACAGAACCTCACTGTCCTCACCAGCCTCCACCAAACCCAAACTCCAAGCAGCGGCTCTGATCTGCTGTGTCTCCTGCCACTGACAACACAAGAAGCTCACCAAGATGTCCTTCAAACACATTCCAGAGGATTGTCTGGAACTCTTTGTGCATGCGTCTGTTTAGTTGGGATAACCAGAGGAGATACAGGAGCTTAACTTCTCCCCTTGCTTTTGGAGATGCCCAGCCTGCATGCCACCCCACAGCTCCTACCTCGGCATGTCAGCTGGACACATGAGGAGCACCACCAATTCCCCTGGCACTTTCTCTCCTCCAATGCTCAGGACCTCAAAACCCACTTCCTGAACCTGGGTTCCTCCTCGCTTTAGCCCCTCCTCCTTCACATCTGATGTCTTCCTCAACCCGTCCATCGACAGATAAAACGTCTATGTCCTCATACCCACGGCAACTGTTCTGGATGATGTCATTTCCATGCTGAGACACACCCGGACTGGTGGACAAGGTCCAGACCAGGAGATTTGGTTGCCATGACTACCACTAGCATCACGCTAATACACACTTTACACACTTCCTGATTTAATGTGTTAATCCTCTCCTGAACTGGTTTGATGTGAGTGTTGTGGTGTTTGTGCACTCTGTGGCATTTCAGTAAAAAAAATCAGATATCAAATCCCTATTAGTCTCACACACACACACACACACACACACACACACACAAGCACCCATTAGCAACCACAATTCCTGTTAGCATCAGCGGCTAATAAGCACTCCACCCATTCATCAGCGTCAAAGGGCACAGTGGAGACACACACACACACACACACACACACACACACACACACACACAGGGCCATGTGCAGAGCAGCTAATGCTATTAGCCCTGATGTGACTGGAGGAAACACAGAGACAGACACATCTGATTAGCGTCTCCGCTCTCCTCCATGATCAGAGATCTCTTCTCATCTGCTTCTACTGTGTTTTAGTGTGTGTGTGTGTGTGTGTGTGTGTTTCACTGTGTAAACCTGCAATACAGTTATTTATAAGGCAAGTGGTAATAATTACACAGTGAACGTGATATTAGAAAGCCGTTACCATAGTAACGTCAGAGGTAATATCAACGTTAGCTGTAGCGTGCGTGCTAGCTTAGCTAGTGTGTCCGCGCGGATCGTAAAAGGATAGTGATGATGTCACCCATAAGGACCCATGTGTGTACCCAGAGGCACTGGGTACATGGAGTGGGCGTGGCCTGATTGAGTCTTTGTGGAAGTGAACAGGAAGTGACCTCAGCAGGCCCCACCTTCTCAGTGATGATGCGGTCCACACACTGTTTCCCGGTCAGGGGCAGACTGCACTTCTCCAGGATCTTGTGCTTCCCTCCCTGAAACCACAGACACGTCACACACACACAAACAATCACGAGCACACGACTGAACAACATCTGCTGATTGTAACCGGTTGCCATGGAGACACCCCCCCTCCTTTCCCCACCTTGGCCGAGTGCTCCATCGTCACCACCACTTTGGTCCCGGCGCTGGCCACCAGGTCCATCGCTCCTCCCATTCCCTTCACCATCTTACCCTGAAACACACACACACACACAGTTATTAATTATTATCACTTTATCATCACATGACTTATTATCACTATACACCTGAAACCCCGCCCCTTATTAAAGTCTTCAACTCACAATAACTGCCCTCACACTGGAAGACTAATAATAGCATGGACCAAGGGGAGAAGAGGAGACCTCCTGAGTTTACGTCTGGTTGCCGTGGTAACCCTGGTCTCACCTAGCTAGGATTAGCAGATGTTCTCCTGCAGTGCGCGGTGACGTCCCACTCATTATACTGCAGTTTAATTATTATCATTATTATTATTATTATTATTATTATTAACCTGCCCAGGTGTTTACCTGAGAGAACCAGGTTCTAATGATGTTCTGTCAGGTTCCAGAGTTTACAGTATCAGAGAGGAGCTCTCAGGTATCTCTGTCAACACTTCCTCTACGAGTGTGTGTTACACACAGTGTTTCCGCTTCACTTTAGAGTCTCGCGCTCACAGGCTCAGTCGGCCGTTTCTGAACAGAACCCCGTTTACTCCGGTTCCTCCGGTGCGGCTCGGGGAACTCGGGCGTGGAGGTCATGTGACCCGGTGGTGCTGTGGACAGGAATGATGTCATCAGCTTTCTGCAGCTCGAAAGCACGGTGATGTGCGGGTTATGATGCAATGTTTTCTTCAATTACGTGTGTGCCCGTGTGTGTGTGTGTGTGTGTGTGTGTGTGTGTGTGTGTGTGTGCGCGCATGCACTAAACTAAATGAAGTGAATAATGGAATATTTCAGAAGCACAGAGAAAGAGAGAGAGATTTTGTCTTTTTAATGTAAACGCTGTAAGTTCAGCCGACAGCAGATCGCTGCTGAGAGCGTTTCCATGACAACAAATCAAATATTTCCCCTCGGCCACTCTCCACTCGTTCTTCTCCTCCGTTCCCGACAAAAACACACCACAAAATTATCGCCCTTCATTCTGAAATGTTTCCTCAGCCGCTCTTCTGCTGTCCCCATCTCCCTCTCACACACACACACACACACACACACACACACACACACACACAAAGGCTAATCGCTTCGCTAATGCAGTTTCCTAGACAACCGCCAAAGGTCAGGAGGTTGGTGCGTATGAAAGTGCTGGAGGGCAGTAACAAATACCCCCCCCCCCCAAAAAAAAAAAATCCCGCCGCAGTCAGTCTGAGGAATCGAGTTTAACACTGATATCAGAACATGACATCATCACAGAGTGACAAACACACACACACACAACCACACACACACACACTGCTGCACCAACCTCACATTATACACTGGTGCAGGTTACCGTGGATACCACATTACAGTCCTGTAGCACATGCTTTAAACACACACACACACACACACACACACACACACACAAACACATTTACAATAGTGTTAAAGACTCTAGAACCTGGCCCGGTCCACTGAGGACACTAGAACCCGTTCCAACACACCCACAACATACACCTACTCAGAGTGGACCGTGACCCAGGAACACACAGAAGGGTCGAGAACCGAAGCCCACAACTACAGCAACACCACTACAATAGAGAACCACGCTGAGATCTTTATAATAATAACAAGAACATCTAGAACCATAACAACCATGACAGAACATTGGACCACACTGATGTAGTTCTGGATGTTACAGGAGGTTTACACACGGAGGATCTGAGAGACGTACAGGAGGGGAGCAGAAGCATGAGATGGTCCTCAGTGGAGAGTGAGGTTCTCTCACAGGTCAGTTCTTTCACTCTTATAATAGAGGAAACAAACAGCATCTGACTCAGCTCTGTGTGTGTGTGTGTGTGTGTGTCAGGAGAGGAGCTATCAATAAAGAAACAGATAGCGAGAGGTTATTTAATATCTCTCTCTCTCACACACACACACACATACACAGTGTTCTGTTTAACATCATCACTGCAGAGTCACTGAGCTCAAACACTTCAGTTACTGGCACCATCATGACAGAGGTGTAGGGCAGTGACCCCAGGGGGGTAGGGGGGTAGGGGCAGTGACCCCAGGGCGCAGGAAGAGTGCCACCCCGGGTGGGGCAGTAGCACAGCGCAGTGACCACGACGGGGTGAGGAGGCATTTACAGCGTTCTCCAGTCCAGTAGAAGAGAAGGTGAGGTGATGAACATCTGGACCACCTGCACTGGGGCTTTAACTCTCATTCCACACACACCTCCTGTGAGACACGCCCACTGAATACATCACACACACACACCCCTTAACACGGAGTTTAAAAAACAAAAAGGCATTTCTTAGTCACATGTTCATAGGTGAGGTCACGTGTGGTCACGCCCTGCCTGGCTCCGCCCTCTTTATGCCCGTGTGACGGTGTCACCTGATCACGATTCTTTACATAACATTTATAATTCATTATTTAATTTATTTATGTAACTATTAAATCTGTTACCTGAGCTGTGCAGCAGAGGCACATCACACACACACACACACACACACACACACACACACACACACACACACAGGATAGAGGAGAAAAGATACAGCTCCTCTGTGTGTGTGTGTGTGTGTGTGTGTGTGAGATAAATAACCTTCAGCAGCTCGATCAGTGCAGCGTGGAGCCGAGGAGACATCCATCAGTGCCAGCACAGCTATAAATATCCACCGTGTGTGTGTGTGTGTGTGTGTGTGTGTGTGTGTGTGTGTGTTGCCATCGACAACCTGCAGAGAAAAATCTTTTCTAAATTTCCCCTGGAAAAACTCCACTATCCAAACACACACACACACACACACACACGATTATACACACTTCTCTCTCTCTCACACACACACACACACAGAGCTGTGGCTAAAAAAAAACGTGTGCGAGTGGGTATGAGAGTTTAGTTTTATAATGTTTTGTTTTGTGTGTGTGTGTGTGTGTGTGTGGGGAGACGTGGGGGGGGGGGGGGGGGGGGGGGGGACGTTGGGAGGCGTGGGGGGACGGGGGGGGACTTACGGGGATCATCCAGTTGGCCAAGTCTCCGTATCTGGACACCTGCATCGCTCCCAACATCGTCAGATTAACATGTCCACTGTAACACACACACACACACACACACACACACACACAACATTGTATTAACATTCATATAACTGATTAAATGTTCTACAGATACACTGAGACATGGAGAACTCCAGGATTCTGGAGCTGCATAAAAACCCCAAGAACCTGAACCTGTCCTGAACCTCAAACAGCACTGAAGAACCCTACAGCAGAACCCCGCAGCTACGAATCTAGAACCTAACAAGTGTGTTAGAACTTAGAACAGTACCGGTGGTCCTGCCGCCCAAACCCCTTAAACTAGGTTGTAGAACAGTACTGAAAGTGTACAGAACACTCTAGAACCACCAGAACCTAGAACTTCAAAGGATCCTCCACCTTAAAATCACACAACAGACTCTATACCTGCAGTCTGGATCTGGATAGGAGATAACCGAGGTTCACTGGGGAGTGGAGACAGACGCCAGGAGTGAGAACCTGAGACCATAGTGAGTCTGGACTCCAGAACCTGCAGGCGCCCCTGGGCTTTAGAAATCGTGCTGAGGATTACAGAACCCACTGTGGGGGGGCCGGGGGGGCTGCAGCTCAGGGCCGTGTCTCTCCTAGAGTGTGACATGAGAACCGAGACATTTTTCTGTGGAGACCCGCTGGTGTGTAAAGGTCAAGATCGATTTCCTCACCGAGGGGTTCGAACAGTCTGATGTGTCACGTCTCAAAATATTTATAAAAAAAAAAAGAGAAGTACTGTAAATTCAAACCTTTACACACACACACACACACACACACACACACACACACACTCGCCTTTACAGCGCCCCTTCCACCCCCTCCCCCTTTTGGCCGCGTTACTCGTAATCCAAGGTTCCACTGTGTACACAATTCTTCGTTGTACTTGGTCCAGCCTTTAGATAAAGTTCTCCCATGCGCCATCTGGTGGATATTCAGTGAAACACAACACATTTATTTAAATTCCCAAATGTTGCTTGTGGGATTTTATGGCTCTATTTTTTGCTCCTGTTTTAGGTTCTAGTCCCTTCTGTGTGCTTGTGCTTGTGGTATGTTCTGAGTTCTAGTACAGAGTACCGGAGTGCTGTATTGTCTCAGTGCTGCTCTAGAACCCTCAGTAAGAATTCTCTGGTGTGTGTG